>NW_021680587.1:328617-329086 GCF_001412515.2 Diachasma alloeum
TATTCGGCGAGAATAAAAAATGTAGAAAGCTGTAGGACCACTCTCATAAATCATGACGATTTAGCTAGATAAGGGTTAAGAGGGTAAGAATGGGTCTTAGAAAAAAAAGTGAAAGTATTTTAGACTCAATTTCCTCTCGAGATAAGTGATCTTGAGAACACCTTTTCACAAAAAAATTCTATCGATTGGGAAATTGTCGGAAAGGTATGCTTAATCCCTCTGGAAAAAAATCTGCACTCTCCTCTGTTATCTGATCAGCAGATTTAAAAACTATATGACTTGGAGGGGCTATTCGGCGAGAATAAAAAATGTAGAAAGCTGTAGGACCACTCTCATAAATCATGACGATTTAGCTAGATAAGGGTTAAGAGGGTAAGAATGGGTCTTAGAAAAAAAAGTGAAAGTATTTTAGACTCAATTTCCTCTCGAGATAAGTGATCTTGAGAACACCTTTTCACAAAAAAATTCT
>NW_021680587.1:330934-331107 GCF_001412515.2 Diachasma alloeum
TGTTACATTTGTGGAGACATTTTCACAGATAAAGCAGTGAAGCACCGAGATCACTGTCATTTCACGGGAAAACATCGATGCGCTGCTCATCCAGGTTGTAATTTAAACTACAAGGAGTCAAGGAGTACAATTCCCGTAGTTTTCCACAACTTATCTGGTTACGATTCCCACTT
>NW_021680588.1:0-22372 GCF_001412515.2 Diachasma alloeum
ACCTAAGGCATAGCGGTTATGGGTGAAACCGCGACCCCTGGAGGTTTGGTGGCNCTATAGGGCAGCTTTGGAGGATCCCCCGACTGAAAAGTCGGAAGGAGAGGAATAGTTGCTCCTGGAGGGTTTTTGCTTGAAACGTCTAGGTTTCGGGTCGAAACCTTTCTTAAGGAGGGAGGTATGTAACGAGATTTTCTCGTTACGGGTTGAAATCCCCTTAAAAAGATAAGTGAACTCTAAAAATTGTTAAAGAGAGATACGTAGTAACACCTAGAAGCGGCTGAAGAAAGCCGGGACTAGGTGAGATAAAACACAAACCAATGAAAGACCTAAGGCATAGCGGTTATGGGTGAAACCGCGACCCCTGGAGGTTTGGTGGCCGTTACTAGACTATCGCCGTA
Organism: Diachasma alloeum; assembly: GCF_001412515.2. Classification (NCBI taxonomy): domain Eukaryota; kingdom Metazoa; phylum Arthropoda; class Insecta; order Hymenoptera; family Braconidae; genus Diachasma; species Diachasma alloeum. The sequence goes on from NW_021680588.1 coordinate 399, forward strand.
TTAGAATTCGCCTAGCATGTGCTAGGGGAAATGGGGCCGACGTACAGGCTGTCCAACTGGGCGATTCTATAGGCTACGTCGGAGTAAGCTAGGGACCAACGGCCAGGTGAAAGGACTGGTACCTCCGTGATTCCGTCGGGTTGATTGGTGGGGATAGGGTAACGGAATGACCTATCGTCGCCGAGATACCCAGACTAGGAGGCAAGGCCCTAGTAAGATTCCGAGGCAGTCGAACGCGAGCGCTTGAACCGAGAGGTTGAAATAATCTCTCGGTGTGCTGGATGGTAGAATGGCTGAAGAAGCCAGGATAAGGAGTTCCGGACTCCACGTCGCCTCGGTGAATAACCGTTGGCGGCGAGCGAAGGGGGATGCTCCTGCATCCCCCACTAGTAAAAGAAGGAGTTATTTCGGCACACGAAGTGACAACTTTGTTGTTTCCGGCGTCATCCGGCTCGGCGAAACAAATGCCGAGCACATGGGCCCGTGGGTCTGGAGTAGAGATCGTCCTCCTGTCGACCCGACCATGTGCCGACATTTGAGTACCCGGAGGCGGTGACGAGCGATGACCGAAGCGGTAACTGGTGGTCGAGAGTGTGGGTGGTCGTGAAGTCGGTAACAGTATTCCACTTTGGTCGGATCAGCCACTCGGCGTCCCAGGCTCTGAGGAGTCCCGGCAGATTCGCATTAATTCTGAAAAACTCCCACGAGTTGAAATACTCGGGAGGCGAATGAACACTGGCAGAGTCGAAAGATTCTCCCGGAGGTCATGAGTTTAAATCATTATGGAAAGTTACGCCGCAAGGTATAATACACGGCTTGCAAAGGCTCGTGAGGATGTGGTGGTAATACTCCTGGTGGACCTCGCCCACTCTACCGTGTCACGCTGATGTTAGCTGGGCAACCCATTGTCCAGCCAAAAAGTCCTCTGAGTGGACGAGTTTGCCTCAGAGGCCGGTTTTCGTCGAACCTCCCGTGAAGGTTCGGCTGGCGCCCGACTATTGAGCGATAGAGACGGCTAAAAAGTAGTTTGGTTTTCTCCTGGGTGAACAACCCGGGAAAATATCCTTACATAATAGACCACTGGATGTACAGTGCAATGGTCATTATTATAATGAAATAATTGAACAGCGTCCTGAGTAACGAAGAAATAATTCTCGGCGAAATTACACTGAACCAGAATCTCTCCTTCAACTAAATTCTCCTTTCGCTCTTTCACATAGGCTGTTTGCTCAGTGGCAAGGAAATGATGAGATTTCAACGCTTTCAGTCGTTCACAAAGTAAATCAATGAATTCACTTGTTGGGAGTTTCTGAGTCTGCAATGTTGCTCTATCCACAGTTTGCCATGTTTTGAATTCCATAGTTTCAATCGTAGCGTAGTTACAAAGTAATTTTTTCAATTCAAGTGATAGCACATCAACTCGCGGACAGTTTTGGCATTCATCTGAATGGCACGCAGGCATTGGATTGGAACACATGAGCTTCGCGAGACAATCTTAGTAGTTCGTAAGAGGAGAAATTGAATCTTCTGCGAGAGTGGAAATATTGATGGCATCTAACATCAATTTGCAGTTTTGGTGGTACGTACAGATGCAGACAACGTGCATACCACTCGTTTCTGCCAATACACAATGTTTCGGTCTCAACTCCGCTAACTTACTGAACCCCACAGGAGATTCCGGATGAAAAGTTTCATACTGTTGATGGAGATCTACCAAATTTTCGAGTACCAGCCTTTTCTGCATAATTTTCTTCTCGTCGTTGATTCTAACGGATACTTTGTCTTTGATTCCTGTCATAATTCGACTGTTATTCTCGTAAAACGTGTGGACTTTCTCAATAGTTCCATCGGGTAATGATTTTCCTGCTTTCACGATGGCCGAAGTCAATACTCCTCTTATTTCTCACAATTTTTTCTCTCTCTGAGCCATGTGCCTCGTGACTCCAAATTCTTCACTCACTTTCCGAGTATTCCATGACAATGGAGCGACTGTCAAAATTTGTAGACATTCAGCGTATCCCTCCGTACTCTTAAATTTTTCTTTCAGGCCATTCAGCATTTCTTCCAGCTCAACTTCTCGAGGAGAACGTGAGTGTTCTATTGTTCTCCTGCTCACTTCATTGTCTGAATCGTCATCTAGTGAGAAATCGTCGATTTCCATTCGGTTATCAAACGCTTCGTTGAATTCATTATTATTAGGATCAAGTGAATGGAAAGAATTACCAGATCTCAATGAATTGTTTGTGATTTTACCGATAGAAATGTCCGCCATGAATGGTGTAAGATTTGAAGAGTACCCGGAAGAATCATCGGAGCCTCCAGTCGCTGTTGAATCAGATATCGGAGGGAAGGCTTCGATGTGTGGATGAAAATTAGGGGGTGATGGGCTAGGAATATAAGTGGCAGCTTTCTTTGTACAGTTGATACATAGTCGTGCATTCGTCGGCAAGGATGGAAATTTTTTCCATAAGATTCCGAGATTAATGTAGAACTTTTCCAACATGACCTCTCTCTCCAGAGGCGCGCATTGGACTAGCACAACTCTCGCTGTGGGGCATCTTATAAAAAAATGAGTTGATCATTCCTATGGATAGATTAATATTAGATTAATGAAGCCATCAATATGGAATTAGTAATGAAGACCATTGAATCTAGTCTGACATTCTCATAAATGATCCATTTATCTCAGAAGAGAGTGATTTCAGAAGAACATGTGGTGACTCTGTATTTAGGCTTCAATAAGTCCGCAACAACGACTGTATGTACTGTGACATGACAAATGTCATGCACTGTCCTCGCCTGAACTGACCGCGGCTACTGGGGGGAAAATTGGAAATAAAAACCCCAACGAGGAGTCGGATTACCCAGGGCCACTTATCAAAATCAATGTTTTTTATTTTTGAATTTCTTTTCTTTCTTCTTCTTCTATTTCGTACCGATCAACGCGTCTCATGTTTCCCAAGCGCGAGGTGCAACTCCCATGTAGAGGGGAGATTTCCACGCGAAGGAAACATCGGTGGATGAAAATAAAAATTCGTTTCGCGCGCCACGAGCCGCAAGGATGCGGGTGGATCAAGGGGGTGGGGGAAATAATTCGGGACCTCTCGGGGGCATACGAAACCCCGAGAGGTTACTCTCCATTGGGGTTTACGTGAAGTCGCTTTGTGCACTAAGCGTGTCATATTTTTGCTCTTGGAGCTTTGACGAAAATTAAAATTACTTGTTGCTGTGGTCTTGTGCCCTTTGGAGCCATCACCTACGTCGCCACCGATTTTGAAGGTTCCAGACGATTTTCCCTGGATTATCTCCGCGTACAAACGGTGAGCGGAATTTACTTCTTGTGAGTGCTCGCGTTATTACGTAACTTTGCCTTCCGGTGGCCATTTTGTAACCCGCTTGGGGTACTCGTCAACTAATAATTGTATACCGCGTGACGCGGCACTCAGTAGCCTTCAGCTACCTAATTGGTTACTATTATTAATTGTGGCAAATTGTTCACATTTCAAATTCATGATTATCATATTTTTGTGGGGAATAATTGGTATTGAACTCACGGTATTAACCTTTCTCTAATAATTTTTCTTGTCGTGGCTCTCGCGCTATCGGCGTAAGGGTGACCTTTGATTTATTTTTTTGTTTGTATTATAATTAGTTTCAAGTTAGATTTTATTTTGGGATTCACCTAGAATCCCCTTTTCTGATTTATTTGCTGTTGCTATTATTGTTCTAAGTCTCTATTATTCGAGGAAAAATACATGTCGTTAGTTCAAAATTTTCATAGTGTTGAGTTACATTAATTGTCGCCTGTTCCCACAGGCCTCCGCGGTTCTCTGAGCTAGTCGTGGAATGCGCCTCAACAATATGACCTTGTCCTTCGGAGGTTAAAAGGACTGGCGCCCTTTTTGGTATTTTGGTTCCTCTCGGTTGTTCCCGTCGTCCTTAATTCCGGGTTGAGAGAGTCCAAAGGGTCGCTTAAAGTTAGTGGACGACAACGCACACGATTTCCTGCGTGTCATTGAAAAATCCGTCACAGTACACATTCTTTCATGAATGTACTCGTGACTATGGTAATTTATTATCAATTGAAAAATAAAAATGAACTCCTCCTATTTTATAACTTTTCCACTGGCACATTACAGACAGACAGATTACATACCTCGATCCAAACTGACGAACCACTGAAGGAGAATAACGATTCAGTCAATTTCTAGAGGAAATTTAACACAGTGAACAGAGAATGAGGGATGATGTTGCAGGAGCAAGAGTCTCAGGACAGCTAATTAGATTCGTACTCCTTGTAACCCTTGGAGGTTGTATGGAAACACGATTCCACGAAATCTGTAGTTTTTCAGACTGCTTACCTCCTCCTCCTTTCATCCCCCATGACAACGAATTATATTGTGTTGATAATTTGTGAAACATCGCAATCCGATTGAAAGTGCACAACAAATACAAGGTCTGCTTCCAAGAACAATCAGACAAAGTGTAATTTTCCTGGCTGCATGTCGTATTATTTTTCATTTCATTACGCTCCTCAAGGGCGAGAGTTGACGCTGGCTGAGTCAATGATACAGTGGAAAAATTGGACACACGTGGGATTCGAACCCGACTGAACTATTGACTGAACTATTGCAGGCTTTCGATTTCTATGACATCTTCATAACGACTTAAGAATTTATCAAATCGGTATTTAATTATTAACATCGCTAACATCACTATTAAAAATTTGTGTCTGAAATTTCCGGTGTACTTTCCCGAAATTTTTAGCAAATTTAATTTCTCCTGAAATTTCAAGGAATTTCTATAAACTATGAATTTCAATTGCATTTTTCCCAGAAAATAAGTGACAAATCAGGAAATTCCGGTAAATATATACATGAATTTTTAGGACATCAACGCTGAATGCGATTTAGGGGGAAAAAATCATGAAATTTCAGATTTCAGAAAAAATTCATTGGAATTTCAAATAATTCAGGAATTTCCGTCGTTGTGGTAGTTGAAATTCTGGAATTTCATAGAATTTTCAGTGAAACCTGAAATTTCATTTTTTTCTCTAACAGAGTAGGGATATGATGAAAAAATTTATGGGTTTTGGATAGCATTCTTGCCCAAACTCAATGTTAATTATTCAAAATAATGTTGCACCAATTATGCTCCTCCTATTTTTAGACCTGCAACGTAGTTATATCATTGGTTCTGTGGATGATTTACCATACGAGTATAAGTGATGAATTGACAATGTGATTTTACTAATTATATGGGATTTTACTAATTATGGTGATTATTATTATTTATCAAGAAAAAAGAGAATCAATTGATTTTCGACTGGCCCGTGTGTAACCGTGGAATTTGAAAAATTGAAAACTCTTAAAAAGGGTCATTACTTGTCCTCACAGTACTGGCGTATTTTTTTTTTTCAAATAGTAGATACAAAAACGAAAAAAAACTTTTCTCATTCATTAAAATCCGTCAATTAGTTCGCGAGATATGATTGTTCAGAAATTTGGGCTTTCAACACAGTTTGTAGAAAAACAATTGATGTTGAAGGAACAAAAATTTACGGAAAGCATGTACTTTCGTAGTACTGATTTCGTAGTACTTACATAGTACCTGACTACGAGTATGTCAATTCAGGATTCTGAGAACCGAAAAAATTTAGGGTTGCTGAGTTGACATGTAATGTCTCATATGCAAATTTAGGTCGAAGTTCGGGTCACCAAGGGGAGAACACCGACGGCGATTAATCAAATCCGCTCTAATTCTTCCACTCTGGTCACCTGTCGTATTCCTTAGGATGACCACGAGGAGCGTCCTTTTGCGTTCTCACGGCGAAAGCATTAAAAAGTGCAAATTTTCGACGCTCTCTCGAGTTGTAAAGTGCGTAAACGTGGCGAGATAACCCCGTGACGAGGGTGCACGACAGATCCCTGGACGATTTGGTCCTGAAGGTGGTGCAAACTGCCGAGGGAGCTCAGAGGGGTGAGTTTAATTCTTCGAAGCGGTCTCGGTACCGATGCGTTGAGGACTTCTCTTGGGAATATGCCTGCCACGCTCTCCTCCGAGAACGTGTCGGAGCATTGTATTTTCAGCAAGCATTGCGTAAAGAGATCTCCAACCGTTGCCAAGGCATAGAGGAAATCGTAGGAGCGTTCATAGCAAATATGAACGGCTTGTTTGGACGCATACGACCTCTGTGGTCCTAGGAGAAGCAGCTGACATATATCTACAACAGTATGTTGTCGAAGTACATCCTCGCCTACACTCTCGGCCCAGCGTTGAGGTTGAAAGATTTGGAGAGGCACGCTTTACGTCATGAGAAGCTACTTCTCTCAGAACTAACGTGGCGACCTTCTCCAAACCCAGAGTATGCTCTGTGCCCGAGCTGTGCATACCGAGGCCAAAGCTACGTTCAAAAGGGCAGAGTTTCATAAACAAAGACTCGAGGCCACACACAGGCTGTGAGAAATTATCTCTGAGGGCACTTGAGATGGAAGAGCCCGTACAGACGGCAATCTCGGATGTAGCGGAAGGATATCCAGTGGAAGAGGTAGAAAAATCGTCAGAAACTGCAAGAGAGAAGATCTCAGGGCAAAATCTCAGCCCAGAGATTTAAGAAACCATCTCGCAAAGAGTAGAAGTGCCCGAGACAGTCGAAGAGGAGCCACGAGAGGAGAGGAGAGTGGAAAGACTCTCCTTAGAGTCAATGATGGAATCAATAGCATTTTTCTCGCCGGAAATGAGCTCCGATCTGGAGTTTATTAAACAGGCGATGAAGGAAGGCACGACATTTGCCTTTCACGTCAATATTGAAATTCTTGGGAGAAAGATACACGGTCTAGTGGACTCAGGAGCATCTCGAACATTCGCTGGAGAAGTGGGGATCGAGCTGCTGAGCGAAATAGGCGTAAGCGCAAGGAGAATAACACCGAGAAAAGCTCTAGTAGCGAATAGCCAACCAGAGGTGGCAAAAGAAGCCTCTAAAATACCTATGGTATTAAGAGGAAGTATGATCACGATTGAAATTCTTTCGATGGCTTCATTTTCCGAAGATTTCATACTGAGATTGGACTTTTTGAAAGAAGCACGGATAGTCATATATTTCTTTCACCCATCCTGGTTCTTTAGAGGCAAACCTGACGAAACATTCCAATTTATAGCAGTAGATGGAGCCTGCTACACAACAGTGTATAACGCCCTGAAAGTGCTTGGAGAAAAGCAAAATAGCCAACTCCAAGGACTCCTGGATGAGAAAATTCCAGTGCATCAAGAAAGTCTACCGATTTCCAAGCTACCACCACATAAAATCGATATGGGAGGTAACGAACCGATCTGACAAAGGGTTGTCAATGTGAAAAGAGGTTGATGAGATGCTCCGAGATGGAGTTATCAGACCATCCTAAAGCGACTGGAATAGTCGGGTTGTGATGGTAAAGACAGCCACCGAAAAGTATCGATTTTACATCGACTTCCGTTGGGTGAACGAGGTAACGAAGAAGGATGCTTACCCGGTTGCAAATATTACCGGAATCCTTGATGAATTACGACAGGCCAATTACATCACGACACTCGACATGAGTGCCGCATATAGGCAAATACCGTTAGCACATGACTCGCAAGAGATCTCTGCATTTACCCACTGGGCTATTTTAAAGGCAATGCCGTATATATATATTGTAACATGATAAAAATCATATACTGTTCCTCGCCTGAACTGACCGCGGTTAATTGGGGGGAAACTTAGTAATTCAACCCCATGGAGGAGTCGGATCACTGAAGGCCACATGTTCTTTTATTTCTGTCTGTTATTTACTCTTTTCTGTTCTCTACTGTCAATTTTTACGTATTGCGCTCACCGCGGGTTACGCGTGAGCTTCGCGACGAAGGGAGTGGAGCGCAGCATCGGAGAAGGAGCTACGAAGTCGGCGTTACGGCAGATGACGAGTTGGCACACCGACGAGTACGCACACACCGAGTCTGTGGAGACTCACACCAGCAAGCACACGGGAGACGATAGTCGCACGCCAGCAGGCAACTCAGGCCTCTACGTATGGACCCCCACCACCTCGCCGATGTTTCTGTGGCGCAGGGCCACCACATAAAAAACTCATGCTGTAACATCGAGGGAGCGACGGATTATGTTGGTTCCCGCGTCGTTCAACGCGGATCAAATTCTCCGACCGAGAGGCGCAAGTCCCAGTCTTATAGGACTCATACTTTTGGAATTATTTTAAAATGAATTTTTACCACGTGAATAAATTCGCAGTATGATCGGTAGATTAGGGTGGGGGGAAGAGAGAATTTCGATGTTCCTCAAGGTGATGTATTGCCCCGACGAGAGACTCTTCGTTGGATTCAGTCCAGTAAAGTCGCTTTGCGCAATTTAGTCTTTTTACGCTCTTGGAGCTTTTTTGGGATAATACAACCCATCTTTTCCTGTGGTGTCTGGATTTTCCGGCCTACATTCTGACATCGCTACTGTATCTGAGGGTCCAGAAGTTTTCCCTTAGTTATTCTCGCGTACTTAACGGTGAGCGTAATTTATTCTGTAAGTGCACGCGTGTTTAACTGAATTTATTCTCCGGTCGCTATTTTGGCTCCGTTTGAGTTTAACCTTCGAGCCTTTGCCTTCGGGACGCGGCACTCAGTAATCTTTGACCTAATTTGTTATTCTTTATTATTGAACAGTTATTTTAGTCATTTGTCTTTTCACCGATTATTCGGATTTTGTGATTTGAGAAATTTCATTCTTTTGTATTTGTGTGGCCTTCGCGTCGTCGCGCTTCGAGTGATTCTCGCGTACGGTTAGCGTCTTCTACGCCCTCGAATAATAATAATAATCCTTTTAGTGGCCTTTGGCAGATGATTTTGATCCATGATTTGGATTACTTATTTCTGAGTGTAAATATTGATTAATTATTGATGCTTAACCTGTTGAGTTACTTGATTAAATAATATTTTTCTGTATCGAGTCATCTTGCGTGTAGAGTTTTCTCTCATGTCATAAATTGAAATATCTAAGGTTGTAATTTCATAAAATTCAGTTATGCTCTTCTGAAAATTAACATTTCGGAAATTCAGAGAGCTAATAGATTTCGGATTGTGTCGAACCTTTGCTCACGGGAGTACTCTTCTGCACATATACAAATCGAAAATATTATGTGTAACGAACATGTGGGGATGTTCGTTAGGAACACTAAAAACGATCTGTAAACAGCGAGACTCCTACACCGTTAAATTAAAATCCGTGAGTAAAAATCCAAGAGCGAGAGAGTGAGAGGCCCTTATCCACTTCCGAGTGGCTTATTTCCGGTTAGAGTTATCGGTTCCGTTTATTAGTAAAGATTAGTAATTACGCGTCTTTGAGGGCCCAGAAAAATTATCGTGAAGAAGGGCCAAAATTATAGAGTCATCCGGTTCTTTTTATGGGGTTCACCCTATTGTTAATCTTGCGGGTAATCGAATAGGTCCGGCTGAGATGCCGGCGCTCCAATTTCGTTGGATTTTCAGGGGTTAATTGGTTACGTTTATGTTTTGGGTGGAAGGTCGTTCGGAGCGAGTGCAACCATCGTCTCCAACGAATTGCCAGGTTGCCTTTGGGTTTTTGATGAGAGAAACGAGTTGAGCAGAAATTAGTAGTAAAGTTATAACAAGTGCCGGTAACTTGTCTTTTAACCCCGAAAATCCCGGAGATCCGATCCGTGGGAAGCACCAAAAACCCTTCGTAATTATCCGAACGATAATCAGTTCGGCCTAGTTTCGCGTAACAATTAATAAAAAGGAACTAGTTTTGTGTTAAGTAATTAGAGAAGAGTAAGTGGGATTTGAATAATCGCGCCAGGTCGTCACAGTCGTGATTACTTGTCGTTAGATTCGCACCTTCGAGGGGCGTGTCCGCACCAATCAAAATTCGGGTGACTGAGCGGTGAATTCTGCTCTGANTAAGTAATTAGAGAAGAGTAAGTGGGATTTGAATAATCGCGCCAGGTCGTCACAGTCGTGATTACTTGTCGTTAGATTCGCACCTTCGAGGGGCGTGTCCGCACCAATCAAAATTCGGGTGACTGAGCGGTGAATTCTGCTCTGAGGTGCTCTGAGGTGTCCCGAGACGCTCATGAGTTCGGCAGTTCGGCGTTGGCCCTTGACCCCACCAGAACTAGTGCCAGTACAGTGCCTATATTAGGAAGTAGTGTGCACATATTTGGATAAGTGGATCTATACGATGGCGAAGAACACCCCAAAGAGGGGTAAGAAACCCAAAGTGAGTTTTTAGTTCGGTTATGTATTTTTCCGAATTCATTTCGGCTTTTCGTTATTCGACTATGGGGTCTTCAGCCCCGTACGTCGCATTTTATTCCGGTAAAACGGTGATTGTGACCCTTAATCCAAATTGTGAGGTGCCGATTTTCCCCCCTTTTTCACTCATGATTGGGTGGTTTTCGTTATTTTTGATGGGTTATTCAAGGGGATAATTACTCCCGTTTAATTGCCAGAGTGCGTCCATCCCCGTTATACGTGGGCTTTTGCGCGTAAGAAATTCCACTCGTATTTGAATTGAGTTGGTTCGCGTAGATAGTTAATTAAAATTAAAGTTTGTGGGTCAATGTGTTCGGGGGGGCTTCGTTGAGTAATTTATCTCAGGGTTTCCGCAAATTCGCTCTGCCGATTTCCGGATATTCAATTTTTGGTCCTTATAGATTTCCAGCCCATTCTCGCTGGCGTGTACGCCGTGTTTCTCGAGGGGGAATTCCCCCCGACTCTCGACTCCCCCTCAGATACTCATCCACGTTTACACGTGGCTATTCTCGCTTCACGCGAGCCTTTTAGCGTTTAGAATTCCGCTCGGGGATTAATGAACCTGGAGCGGCTAATTGTTAAGGAAAAATTATTTTTTTGGTATTGTTGTCTTCGGTAGACTCTCCCGGACATTTTGTCTCAGGGTCCGTAATTTTTGACTCTGCCATTTCCGAGTTATGGCAAGTTGAGTTTTACGGAATTTCAGCCGTTTTGGCTGGTACGAAAAATCGATGATTGAATACGTTCTCCTCTCTCTCGCTCCCATTGTCGCTCGCATACCTTTCCCCCCAATTCTCGGAATTCTCGAGTATTTAGGGATTAGCGTGTATTTCTACTCTCCCCAAATGTTTATTTCGGGATATTTGAGGTATTTATCGGTGATATTAATTTCTTTGAATCTTTTTGTTAGATTAGACTCATTCCTGTCAGAGTGCGGAATTAATATTATGATTATTATTATTATCAGTATTGTTAGCTATTAATGGTAGATTTTTTCCTTTTTATATATATATATATATTTTTTTTTTTTGAGAGAATTGAAATATCTTTTTTTTGAAAAATTGGTGATTGACTAATTTCAATAGTGAAACAAGTAAGGACAATACCGATTTCTTCTTTTTTTTTTTGTAGTTTTGGCCACCCAATACCCGTCTCCACCTGAAATCCACCCCTCTCTCCACAACCTAGCACACTGAGCGAACCCAGGACCGTTACCTTTCCCCAGAAATCTAGTTTTCTCCCTTTTTGTGTAAATTTTTGAGGTTTTGGAATCAATTAGAATTGGTTTTGTAGAATCATCCGGTTTGGTAATTCCGGCTAAAAATTACCTGGCGCCTATAGATTTTTGTATTTTTGAGTTTGACTAGATGAAGGGGAAGAAGGGCGAAGGTAATAGGCATTTTTAACCCCCATAGAAAATGTCACGTTACATATGTCACTGGCATTTTGCCGAATTTTCTATTCTTTTATTATCTTGAGAAAAATCCATTTTATTTTATTTCCGAATACGTCATGGTGTTGAACTGCATTAATTGTTTCGCCTATTCCCACACGCCTCCGCGGTTTTTCTCAGCTGGTCGTGAAACGCGCTTCAATATTGTGACCTTATTCTTTAGAGGTCAAAAGGACTGGCGCCCTTTTGGTAGATTTTGGTTCCTCTCGATTTTCCCCTTCGTTCTTATTTTGGGTTGAGAGATTCCAAAAGGGTTGCTGAAAGTTAGTGGGGGACAACGCATACGATTCCCCGCGTGTGTCTTTGAAAAATACGTCACAATATTATATTTACTTTCAGTGTGAAAAATAAAAATCCACTCAGTGCCGAAAATTTTACTCTGGGTTGACAGGGAGTTGAACTCCCATACAGAGTTGATTTCAACATCGAAGTCTTCAACTCCTCACACTAGAGACATCAACACAGATTTTTTTACTGTTTGAGGGGCTAAAAAAATTAAGTTCCGGTATGACTATGGCTTTAACCCGGAGAAATGTGGAATACTATATTTCCAGGGGCTCAGTCGGTAACCCCGTGGGGTCCACGTCGGTCGACCCCCGCGTCCTGAGAAATTAAACGATATTTGAAGGATTAAGGGAAGAAACAATTAGAAAGGGTGTAAATAATGGTCGTGATAGCTCTTCATTTACGTGGAAGTGTTATCTGGACAATTGGCTTGGATGCAGGAGAATGCTGAGGGATATTGGCAGACGCGTAGAAAGTTTGGTTATGGTGGAAAGGGAATGGACACCAGCCCAGTGTTTAACCTGAAATCTAAAGCGACGCCTCTGCTGAGTAGAACGAGGATAGAAGCAAGGTATGTGAAAGAAAATGGAAAGATTTAACTGATTCTGGTGATAACCGACGAACGCGTGGAAAGCTGAGTGACGGTGGAGAGGGGTATTGTCTCTGCGGAAGCAAAAGAGGGGTATGAAAATGGTAAGCTACATGGAAATTAAACAAAACGGGAAGATTCGTATTGAAATTGGGCTCGAAGAATATTCAGTGAATGTGAAGGCGCTGGAATGCTACGTGATGAGAGTGAGGAGATGCATAGAGGCGGTGAAAGCTATGGAGGCGCGTGAGGCACCTGGAGTGCCAGTGATCTGGACCAGTGTCCTAGCCTTCATGATGATCAACCCACAGAATATAAGAAATTTGTCTCTTTGCGAAGGAAGTGGAAAAACTCTCATCGGACAACTATAGGAGTTTCAGTTCGGAAAAAGTGTCGCAATTATCAATGTGTGTGATTATTGTTATTACTGCCACTGTGAGATCTATTGTATGTTGTCAACAAAATGTATAAAAGAAGAAATTCATGTACTTGAGGAATAAATTATTATTATTATTATTATTATTATTATTATTAGTATTATTATTATTAGTATTATTGTTATTATTATTTTTTTACACTCGTAAATGAGTACGCTGAACGATCCTCGAGGGTTCCGACTTCACCTCGAAGACCGCCCAGCAAGCTAAGCGATAAAAACTTTTCCTAATCGCTCTACAGTAGTGCTCCCTCCAACCAGAGGGTGAGCTCTACTGCAGTCCAAAATCGCGCTGTCTAAGTAGACGGAGGGATCCAAGAATGACCGCCTTCTGCATTTGGCCAGCCAAAATGAAGGCTTGACGCCTACATGCAGGGATCGTGTTCAGCGCAAATATGAATGACTCTTTCATTCCCCCAAGAGAGCCAATTATCAGGACAACCAACTTCACTTTAAATCCGCGATTTATTTGACGTAGCTCAAACAGGAGTGGCTGGTATTTGAGCCGCTTCTCCTCTTCTTTCACTGTGATGTTGCTCTCAGCCGGAGCTGAGAACTCAATGACATAGATGATTTTGTCATCAAAATCGAAGAGGACGATGTCAGGTTTCGTTGCAACGATTGGCCTGACAATCGCGAACGAGAAGTTCCAGTAAATCTTACACCTCTCGTTCACGACAACGGAATCAATATCTCCTGGAGCGTAAGGCAGCACCGGCGTTCTGTCTATCCCATAAGAGCGCCGCAAATGATAATACAGCACTCTCAAAGCCTCATTATGACGGTAGATATAACTCGTGATTGCATAAGTCGGACAAGCCGACAAAAGATGCATCAGAGTTTCCGGGGATTGCTTGCAAATCCGACATCGCGTATCCGGAACGTGCACCCCCATAACACGACTTCGATAGACAAGAGTTTTTATCACGCCATCCTGACATGCGCAGATGAAACCCTCAGTTTCGGACATCAAGCCAGCTGACTTCAAGAAGGTGAATAACAGCTGGATGGAAGGACCCTGCTCTTCCACATGGCGGAAGAATGTACTATGCACGGGCCTATCAACGTGCTGGAGGAGCAAGGTGGACTGCTCCGCCGTCTTCGCCGGTCGCTCTACGCCAAGGTTTGGCCATGATGGCTAATGAATCACTAGCTAACTGGCCATCCCGGCCGCGACGAAATTCCAAACCAAGGGAAGCCGCTGCCGTATCCGCTGCCTTGTATAGAAAGGCTGGAATCCCATGGAGCGTATGATCATGCACGAACTCCTAGTGTGGATCCAAGCCATTCATGACGTCACAAGCTAAACCGAGGACTAGACGATCATGAAGAGCCTCCAAACTGAGAAGTCCTCGTCCTCCACACTCTCGCGGAAAATACAACCGCAGAGTAGAAGAACGTGGATGGAGACTCCTATGAATATTCATCAGCTTGCGGGTATCTCTGTCCAGCTGCTCCAGCTCAAGTCCACTCCATTTGAGCACACCAAAGGAGTAAAGAAGCACCGGGACAGCGAACATGTTCGTTGCTGCGACTTTATTCTTGCCGGAAAGTTCGGACTTCCCAACTTTCCTGAACCGCCGCCGATATTTCTCGCGAAGAGTCTCTTTGACTTCCACAGTTTCTACTACGTAACGCTGATTGAAGCCAAGATATCTATACGACTCTTCGGCGCCAAGATGATGTATGACGCTTCCATCCACAAGCTGAAGATCATCCACCTCGCCACCAACCTTGCCCCTCTTCATATGGAAGACGGCGCCCTTGTCCAATCCGAAACTCATGCCGACCGCACGTGAATACATTGCGACAGTATCAAGCTGAAGCTTGAGTTGCCGCTCTCCTGAGGCAAATAACTTCAGCTAATAATAATAATAATAATGATAATAATAATAATAATAATAATTATTATTATTATTATATAAGATCACTGAACGATACTCGAGGGCTCCGACTTCACCTCGAAGACCGCTCAGTAAACTAAGAGATACAACCTTTCCCTAATCGCTCTGCAGAAGTGCTCCCTCTAAACAGAGGGTGAGCCCTACTGCAGTCCGGAGTCACGCTGCCTAAGTAGCCGAAGGGACCCAAGGATGACAGCCTTCTGCATCTGGCCAGCCAATATGGAGGCATTCCGCCTGCAGGCTGGGATTACTTCAAGCGCAGATACAAAAGACGGCTTCATTCCGCCGAGAGAACCAATAATGAGGACAATCAACTTGACCCTGAACCCCCGCTTCAGCTGACATAGCTCAAACAGGAGCGGCTGGTATTTGAGCCCCTTTTCCTCTTCCTTCATTGATATATTGTTCTCGGCAGGAGCAGAGAACTCAACGACATAGATGATTTTGTCATCAAAATCAACGAGGACGAGGTCAGGCTTCGTCGCCGCGATAGGCATGATGGTCGCAAACAAGAAGTTCCAATAAATCTTACACCTCTCATTCACGACGAAGGACTCAACATCCCCTGGAGCATAAGGCAGCACCGGCGTACTGTCTATCCTATAAGAGTACCGTAAATGATAATACAGCACTCTCAAAGCCGCATTATGACGGTAGATATAACTCGTGATTGCATACGTCGGACAAGCCGACAAAAAATGCATCAGAGTTTCCGGGGTCTGCTTGCAAGCCCGACACCTAACATCCGGAACGTGCAACCCCATAACATGACTTCGATAGACCAGGGTGTTTATCACGGCATCCTGACACGCGCAAATGAAACTCGCAGTCTCGGACATCAAGCCAGCCGACTTCAAGAAAGAGAAAGTCAACTGGACGGACAGCCCCTGCTCCTCCACATGACGGAAGAATACGCCATTCATGGGCTTGTCAACGTGCCGGTGGAGCAAGGTGGACTGCTCCGCCTCCTGGATGGTCGCTCTTCGCCGAGATTTAGTCATGCTGGCTAATGAATCACGAGGCAACTGACCACCTCGGCCACGACGAAATTCCAAGCCGAGAGCCCCAGCTGCGGAATCCGCTGCCGTATAGAGAAAGGCTTGAATCCCATGAAGCTCATGATCATGAACAAACTCCAAGAAAGGATCCAAGCCATTCATGACGTCACAGGCCAAGCCAAGAACCAAGCGCTCATGGAGAGATTCTAGATTGAGAAGTCCTCGTCCTCCACTGTCTCGCGGGAAATACAAACGCGGACACGAAGACCGGGGATGCAGGCTCCTGTAGATGTTCATGAGCTTGCGAGTATCTCGGTCCAACTGCTTCAGCTCATCCTTCCTCCATTTGAGCACGCCAAAGGGGTACAGAAGAACTGGAACAGCGAACATGTTTGCTGCGGCTACGTTGTTTTTTCCGAAAAGTTCGGTCTTCCAAACTTTCCGAAGCCGCCGACGATACTCGTCACGAAGAGTCTCTTTGACTGCCTCAGCCTCTACTACGGATCGCTGACTGAAGCCAAGATACCTATAAGACTTTTCGGCGCCAAGATGTCCGATGACGCCTCCGTCCACCAATTGGAGATCCCTTATTCCATTCCCAACCTTCCCCCTCTTCATATGGAAAACTGTGCACTTGTCCAACCCAAAACTCATACCGACTGCTTGAGAGTACATCGCGACAACATCAAGCTGGAACTTGAGTTGCCGCTCCCCGGAGGCAAATAATTTCAGGTCATCCATATAGAATATATGGCTAACCTGATGCCTCCGATCGCCAGGTCTTCCGGCTTGGTATCCACCAACACCGCACAAGGCGACAGATAGGGGCATCAGTGAGATGCAGAACAAGAGAGGACTCAAGGTATCGCCCTGAAAAACTCCTCTCCTGAATTGCACCAACCCTGAAGTAAGTCGACCCTCACCAGATCACAAAACGCATGAAATTCTTGAAGAGCTGGAGTCTCCGTCATGAGACGAGGAACGCGACTGCAAAGTGCCCCCCAGAATTCCTCAACCTGCTCGACTGATGGCATCTTGTCGGGTACATGCGCTGAAGGCTCGAACTACCGGCTGGGGATGGAATGAAAGACAGTAGTGTCCACCATTCGTCGCAACCGCTTTTCTGGGGACCGCTTTGTAGCCCCCAGAACTCGAACCCTCTCGACAAATCTCTCCTTGATAACAAGGAGGACTGCCTTATTCAGTGCGTGATAATGATACCGCAAGTTCGCAGATATTTTGCGAATGGGAGACGTAAAACTTCACCCACTTACGATGAAATCAATCACACACTGAATTTGCGACGCCTGCTTTCGAGCCATCTCGATTTTCCCCTGAAGCTGTGCAATTCGCCTCCTCATCTTCAGCTCAAACGATCCCCTTGCAAGGGTTCGCGGCTTCAGACGGTACGCTGCTTCATACACAGCCCAGTTTATGTCGAGCAAGCTAACGTTCGGGGAGAGCCCAGCAGCCAGTGCCTCATTCTCTAACGCCAGATCGCCAGGCTGAATACGGAACTTCCCCGTGACCCTCTCCCCCCTTGATCCCATATCCCTCGAAGCTCTCCCCGGCACCTCATCACTATGATGGGTCGGTTGTTCCGGCTGAGGCTCAACGCTTCTCACAGAATTCTGAGAGAAACGACCACCCGACAGCCGTCGTGGAACGACGAGCAAATCATAGCCCTGCCGATGCAAGCGACTGGCCTGATCTCGAAGATGCTGTACGCTAAAATGTGCATACTCGGGGTGCATAGCACACCACAAGCCCCGCATCCGCGCCATGTATCCTCGCTGCGCCGGCTGACTATCCACCCAACATTGCATGAGGTCCTCCTTGAGCTCCTCCGACCACCTAATCCTATGGACAGCCAAGTTGTTACCATTGTTAGATCCAGATCTGTCGCCCCTCCCAACTGATCCATGGCCCCCGTCCGAAAGGGACCGGCTGTGGGGGGCTCTACCGCGACTCGTTGGTAGAACCGGGTATTGGAAGTTACGGGTAGTTAGCCCGCAACTAACACGGCTATTGCAGCAGGATGGAACACCATCCTGATGGGTGATGGGTACGCCAACTTCCCTACGCCAATATTATTATTATTATTATTATTATTATTATTATTATTATTATTATTATTATTATTATTGGTGCATTTCCAGCGGTTGACAAATCAGATGGGGGGCATAATCTAACCGAATGCCATTTGTGCTCCAAAATTGGAGAAAATTGTTTTCAAGTTTACCTGCATATCAACGATCTGGGTAACTTTTACACCAAAATGCTATGCGCTGCGTGCTTGGGATTTTGATCTGCAAAAATTCTTTCTTTCATTTCTGTGCTCATTTGCTATGCAAAACTTTCGACAATTTTGAAGGACGCCGGAGATTACGGCTAACTATGCATATTTCTACTTCTTTTTTCTTCCAAATATTTGAATTATTAGAAAAATATGAGCATTTTTGTGATTTTTACCGGATTTTGATTGATCATTAAATTAAATGTTAACAATTAGCACTATCTGTTATGGGAGGGGAGGGTAACATCTCCAATTTTATCAAAGCTCGTAAAAATATATTTCGGAAGAATTAGTTCGTATTTCTGGTTATACCGACGGAAAACTAGCGGGAAGTATATATGAGGTATTCCACCCAAAATGAGTCAACCGTTGACCCGCATGGAACTTGATGGCGATTTTTTCTAAGAATGAGGGGATTGAAAAACTATCTCTCAAATTTTTTCAGATTTTTTCGGCAGGCCAGTTTGGAATTGATTTTTTTCTCGTTTTTCCTTTTTTTCAACACTCGAGTTCTATCCATCAGATTTTGATTTATTAAGGGTCAACATTTTTAATTTTTCACTGCCTATAAGAATATTTTTTAGTAAAACTATTTTTTCGATCTTTAGATGTTAATAATAGCGAATTTTTGAAAAAAAAGTAGAAAAAGTTGAACTTTGCAAATTATGTCATTTGGATTTGTTTCATTTTTTCAGTAATTCTTATAATTAAAACACGTATTTTGAGCCGTCATACAAGTTGAGGATCCTCCGAGATCTATTTTATTTTCAATTTTTTCTTTTCGAAATTTCGCAAATTTGGGCAAAACACCCCAAAATGACGTTGATTGACTTTGGTGTGTAACGAACATGTGGGGATGTCCGTTAGGAACACCACCGAGGCCTGAAAACAACTTCCCTTACGACAGGAAAAGCCAATCCGTGGATAAATAATTAGAGTGAGAGAGAGAGATTTCTATTTCCCACTCTGGTGGAGATTTTTGGATTTTTACAAGTTTCCCACTCCGGTGGAGTTTTGAGCATAAATTTCCCATTCCGATGGAGAATTTTGGAGTTTAGTTTTCCCACCCTGATGGAGAATTTTTGAGTTTCGTTTTCCCATTCTGACGGAGCATTTTCGGTTTACTATTGTCCCACGCCGGTGTGGTAATTTTTGATTAGTTCATGATCGATAAATAATTTTTGAGGACCCATAATTTGATCGAGAAGAAGGGCCATATTTAGAGTCCGGTCTTTTTGGGGGAATAACCCTTTTATAACACTCGCGGAAAGCATATAAGATTAATTGAAATATTAGCGCTCCAGAATTTTTGTTGGATATTACGGGGTATGGGTTCTTTTTTGAGTTTCGTTGGAAGGTCACTTGGGGTAAGCGCAACCCTTAATCTCGGTAGAATTGCCAGATTGCCTTAGAGTTTCGGGGGGAAACGTTTATTCTATTTGTTTTGCGAAATAACTATCCGTAATTAATTATTAATTTTGCCTCGTAAATCCCGGAGATTTGATCCGTGAGACGCATCTTAAATTTTTTAGGATCGACCGAGCCTCCATCCGCTCTAAAAATAATTTTTAGGAATTAATTGCATTCTATTAGAATTTACGCATTTACGCTTACACCTCTGAGGAGAAAACGTCTCCACCAATCAGAGCGCAGCGTGGTTGGTCGGAAGTCCCGAGGGCCCGGTGTGTCGCAGGACTGACCTCCGAAATCAGTTCTGCGTTGACTGTCTTCACTAAGTAGTCGCGTGTGAACTTCTGTGTGCCCATACTACGCAACTGTGCAGTCTGGATTATTGTGGGATTATATTGTAGCTGCAAGGATCCAGGATGGTCCGAAAAGGAAAAAGGACCATTAAACATGAAAAAACAGTGACTTTTCTGGTATTTTTCTCCTAATTTCGAGCCATTTTCGAATGGCGTCGTTTCCCCTTTATGACGGTATCCCTCGCGTGGCCCTCAGCCACGTGCAGTGGTTGATCCCCCCCCCCCCCCTTTATTCATATTTGTTGGTCCGAATTTGGTATTATCCCTTATCCCGGATATTTATCCGCGAGCCCTTCCGATTTTTGGATCGGATATTCCACCCAAATCGGGTCGGTACCGAGTTCTCACCCCTTCCGGTTTATCCCAATCATCTTTTGAGATGATTTTTGGGTTCAGCGAGTGGGTTTGTTCGGTAGTGGAATTCTTGCGTCTTTTTCCAGTTGAAATCTGGCGATTTTCGACGTGGGCTATTTCCTTCTTCCTCGCTCCTATAGCGAGGAGTATCCCTATTTTCCCTACATATAAATTGCGTAGAGTTTTTCCCCTCGCGGTAACCCCCTAACGCGCCTACAAGTGGTGACTATCGCTTTCCGTAAGCGTTCCCCCGTTTAAATTTCCCTCCGGATATAACTCAATCTGGAGTGGTTCCCAATGATCCCAAAATTATGATTTTGGTCTCATGGGCTTCGCTAGATTTTATCGAGGAAGTTGGCTATGGGTTTTTGAAAATTTACTCTACCGAATTTCCGCTACGGCGAGTTTAGTTTTAGGGAGTTTTTAGTTTCCCGCAATACGATATACGTATATCGCTGGGTTTATATTTTTTTTCTCTCTCACTCTCACGGGGATTCGCATACCGTCCCTTCATTTCTCGACATTCTCGAGTATTTCGGGATTGATCGATAATTTTGTTTTTATATTATTGTGTGAGGGATTTGATGACCTCACCTACGGTCGTGTTAATCGAAATATTACTTTCGGACTATATAGTAAGTTTTAAAATATTATTTCCAAGTCAGTATTTGTTATTTAATCAGTTATTGTTATACACCTTTTTTTTGTGAGATCAATGCGAAGAGAAAATCATGTATATTATTAATTATTCATATTTCAATAGTGAAACACGTAAGGACGATGTCGATTTCTTCTTTTTTTTTTGTAGCTTTGACCACCTAATACCCGTCTCCACCTGAAATCCACCCCTCTCTCCACAACCTAGCACCCTGGCGAACCAAGGACCGTTACCGTTCCCCAGAAATCTAGTTTCCTCCCTTTTTGAGTAGTGTTTTGAGGTTTTTGAATTAGTTAGAATTACTTTTGTAGACTCCTTCGGTTTGGTAATTCCGGCTAAAAATTACGTGGCGCCCATAGATTTTTGCATTTTTCAGTTTAACTAGATGAAGGAAAGGAAGGGCGAAGGTAATAGGGATTTTTAACCCCCATATGAAAATGTCACGTTACAGGTGATAAACAGTATAAAGTGAATTTGACTGTATACCTATATATTACCTATTTTTTCGATACATAATCGAAGTTGTTTTGGGGTGTTTTGACCAAATTTGCGAAATTTCCAAAAGAAATAATTAAAAATAAAATAGATCCAGGAGGATACCCAACTTGAATGATGGCTCAAAATACTTGATTTGATCATTAGAATTAATTTTTAAAAATGAAACAAAAGTGAGGTAATTTGCAAAAGTCAACTTTTTCAACTTTTTTTTTTGAAAATTTGTTATTATGATCATCTAAGAATCGAAAACAAAAATTACTGGAAATACTCGTATAGGTGGTAGAAATGGCAAAATTTTGACGCTTAATAAATTAAAATCGGACGAATAGAACTCGAGCTTTCAGAAAAAACGGAAAGATATAAAAAAAATCATATCTCTGAACTCGGCTACGACAAAATCTAAAAAAAAATTAAAGATAGTTTTTTAACCCCCCCCCCCCCCCCCCC
>NW_021680588.1:22421-42786 GCF_001412515.2 Diachasma alloeum
GAATCGAGGTTGTTGAGGGATGTAACGATTCACTAACAAATGCGATAGTTATAAAACAATCACAGTATATTTACAAGACGTAGACTATATACAAAAGGTGAAGATAGATAATGTAAGGAGTAGGTGTTCACTCCTGAGTATTCGGCGGTCGGTGCCGGACTGAATATAATATTCGCAAAAGGCGAGAATTCGGATACGAATACAATAGGCGCGAGAGAGAAGTATACATTAGACGGTTGAGTGACAGAGAGCGATGAAGTCACTGATGTCCAGTCGTCTCAACTGCACGCGTTGTTGTGTCCGTGTATTGACAATTCTTGATATTAGCTATCAGATCACCTTTAGCATGAACGACTCCTTCATCAGAAAGAGACAGAAATTTCATGGACAGTTAATAACTAAAAAGTGATATTAAATTCAATTTAGGAAGGAACAGTCATTAAAATTCAGATTTCAATGAAAATTCGATGAAATTTTTCAATCGAATTAAATTTTCAACGAAAACATAAATATTTAGAACCAAATTACGCTGAATGTTCCATCAATAGACAATTTAAGAATATATTTTCCTGAATTTTATTGATTTCCAATGCTTTCTATGGAATAACCGAGATGGAATTTACATTTTCCACTGAGTTTCCTATGAAAAAATGGGAAAAAATCCATGAAGTGGGCCCGAAATAACCGCGGAAAATCGGCAAAATCTATAGACTAAATTCCTGAATTTAAGAACTTCAATTTAATTTTATTCTAATTTTATCAATAAAAGTTTTGGGGCAGGCATCTACCGTCTGAAAGATGGCTTCGGAGAGAGTTTTCCACTGAGCCACCATTCAACCGTCTTTCAAGCAGAAATGCTGGGCATACTTAAGTGTGCATAGTATCTGAATGCGAGAGACACAAAAAAGATGAAAATATTCATCTGCAGTGACAGCCAGGCGGCGATTCACGCCCTGGAAAAACTCACTACAGAGTCACAGGTGGTGTGAGAATGCATGCAGGCATTGGACACACTGGGTAAAAACAACCAGGTCACCGTAACCTGGGTACCAGGCCACCATGAGATTCTGGGTAATGAAGAGGCAGATAAGCTGGACAAGGAGGGTACAGAAAGGCTGCCCTCACACGGCCTGCTTGGCATGTCCTTCGCAGTGGGAAAAACTCTTATTAAAGAACATTTCCAGCGAGATCATGTTAGGCGTTGGGAGAAAGTTGCGATCTGCAGACAAGCGAAACTGCTTATGAGGGGGCAACTAAGAGTTAGAAACAGAAAGCTTCTGGAGCTGCACAGAGGGGATCTGAGGGTAGNTCGCAGAGCTCATCTGTTCAAGATGAAACTTGCAGAACAAGAAGACTGCAGACTGTGCGGAGGCGATAAGGAGGGCGTCATCCACATTTTATGTGAATGCCCCCTATTAGCACTTCGTCGCTATAAAATCTGGGGCCAAGCTTTCCTGGAAGCAGAGGACTTACAACAAGCGGCTATCACCAGCCTTATTAGCCTAGTGAGAAACACAGGGCTGGGGCTGTGTGACTGACCGAAACTAAGGGGGATGTTACAAAAGATCGTATGATTTAGGTGACTAGGTGCTTTATGTGACCAGCCGCGCATATTCTATTCTATTGTAATGTTATGTAAAGGATTTGTGCCGGTGCTCCACCAGCAAATATCCCAAACTATTTTGGGCTTCTCCCCTATCGCTCAATCAAGTCGGGCGCCAGCTGGATTTTCACGGAAAATCCAACGGTAAATCGGCCTCAGAGGATAACTCGTCTACCCTGAGGACTTTCGTGGCGGGGCTAACAATGCCGAGCCAGCATCAGTATGAACGGTAGAGTGGGCGAGGTCCACCAATGTTGGAGCAAAATCCATTTCCCTACTCTGGGTGTATTCAACCCCAGAAATAATGAAATAGTTCTTTCAAGGGAAATATCCCTTGTTTCCCCGTCCAAGACGTTTGACACAGTCCATAACGCTTCCTATCCTCCTCCAGAGGGCTCGAATCTGGAGAAGCTGCGAATTATCTGCGAATCCTTCTCACCCCGCAGGGCGGCGAGCACTGAGAGGCGGATGCGACCTCGGCCCCTGGAGACTATCTCACTGGCCGAGAGTCCACCCCAACTAGCCCCAATGCTCGGTAAAAGCAATCTCATCGCGGGTCAACACCCGGAGTACTAGTCCTGGAGGCACGCGAAGTCGGATGTCCAGGAGTCTGCACTACTCCCCATCCACGGACTCCCGCACCCTCCATTCCCCTCGTCCCGGGTCATGAATCCCTGGAATCACGGAACGAAGCATTCCATGACTCCAAAGCAATTCTGTTCTTTACGTATGGGACGCTGAGCGTCCCATTCTCTCGCTGTCTCTGACTCTCAGAGACAGCGTCCGCTTAAGAACCCTTACGGATTCAAGCCACTACCAGCTATCATCGAGGGCCGGACGATTCCATCCGCTCGAATCAAGCGCCTGTCACCGACTGTCTCGAAATCTCCTAGGGCCTTCTCCCCCTAGTCTGAACATCTCAGCGGCGGTGGGTCATTCGTTACCCCACCACCACCAATCAGCTCGACGGCAATCGAGGGGGCGCTAGTCCTTTCACCTAGCCGTTGGTCCCTAGGCTAAGTCGATAGTGCCTCTAGATTCGCCCAGTTGGAACGCCTGTACGTCGGCCCTGAACTCCCTAACACAGCTGGGCGAGTTTCTAGATATGGCGACACGGTATCGACAGCCTACAGTAATACCGAGGGGCGCGGCTACGCCCAGCCGCGCATCTCAGTATTAGTGTTTCATGGTCTTCTCACCTTCCGAGCGGCCCTCGGCCGTCGTCAGATGTCTCTCTCATCTTCGGCTTAGCTTCTGCAGCTAACCGCTAGATGTCGTTCCTTGCCTTTCTCTTTTAGGTCTTTCTATTAATCTTTTATTTTTCCGCAGGGTAATATATTTACCCCGGAACGAGATAAAATCTCGTTACAGTTATTTATTTATTTATTTACTTATTCAACTGCAATAGTACATAGTACCATTTTACAGGGGGTTCCCAACAATATTTCATCTTTAAAAATGCATTGAAAGCATAATAAAATACAACAGAAAAATAATACTCGATAATAATACGAGTAGGCGAGTCCCCCAAACCTTGTATCAAAAGTCGAGGGCCCCCCCAAGTCGAGATCCGAAGCCCGGCCACCATTTTCAGCCTCTAACGCCTGTAATCAGACGTTAAAAAACCCGACCGAACCGGGATTCGAATCCATGATCCCCTAAGTAGTCAAGCTGAACCAACAATTTAACCACCGTGACCACCGGACGTCGGTATGAAGAAGATGTGCAGGATGTTTTCGTGGGAATGTTGGAGACAGAGCGAGCAGAGTTGCAAGGGATCATATTGATAAAGGATACCGTTGATGGTTAGGCTCCTAGAGTGAGAGGTCGCCGATCTCACCTGAGCCTTCAGCCTCGTGAACTCTAGAGGACAGCGACCCAGTTAGAAGCATCCAAAGGTGTCAAAAGGATGCCTTTTCATCTTTATTTGGATAGAAGTCAAGAACTCGTACCGGGTTAGGTCATCTTGTTTATACTGCCATCTCAAGCTCTCCAGAACATCTGGGATTCTCGACTCCCAATAATCTGCTGAGAGGTTGGACCATAAATCCTTGCATTCTAGATTAGCGAGTCGGGCTTTCACCTGCAGAATGCAGTTGTATTTGGAGGTTGAAGGGAGTACATGTTCAGAAAATGAGTTGGACAAGGCAATGAGTCGCAGGAGGCAAACTCTAGGCAGACGTCCAGGCTCCATCTTCAGAACCGTAACGATCCATCGTAGGGCCTGCTTCATGACCTCGCAGCGGATGTTATCCACATCAGTTTCGAGTCTTAGCAAGTAACCTGGGAGACGAACGAGTTTCTTAAGGAAAAACTACTGGGGACATTCCAAGGTCTTCAGTTCACATTCACGAAGTCCCCAGATCGAGCTGGTGAACAGTAATGTGGAGGCAACGAGCCTGACATACAGCTTGGACATACCCTTCCACGAGTCTGCTTGTTTTCTGGAGAGAATACGGCGTACCCCTTGCCAGCCGCCGCCTTAGTAGCAGAAGACCCTAATGTTGAAGCAGAAACTGTAATTCCAAGATAAATAAATAATAGGCTTTTGATGATGGCCATGATCTTCGAACTGACTCCCAAAGAGGCGAGCTGCGACCACAGCAGCCGGTGAGGCACTGAGTCGAAGGCTCGGCTAAAGTCCACAAATAGAGCGTAGACTTTTCCGCCTGGCTGACGCTGCTTGTTTTAAAGAGTTGCTTGTAGAGCGAAGAAATTATCCATGACTCCACGTCGCTTACGGAACCCAGCTTGCTCTTCCGCAATTTTCCGATGCGATTCAGCCCAGGAGTAGAGACGATCATTGAGGATTTCGGTGAAGATTTTGATGACGTTATTCACCAACGCGATGCATCTGTAGTTTACAGGCACAGAATAATGTTTGTCCATGCCTCCGGGACTCAGACTACATCGAAGATGTTATTGAAAAGTATAAGGAGATATTCGTTTCATACCTGAGGAAGAGCTTTGAGGAAGTCAGTTGATACCCCGTCCACTTCTGGCGCTTTGCCTTGTTTGGCACTCTTGGTGCAAGATTGAAGTTCCAGGAGAGAAATTGGACGATCCAAGGCTGCAGTGAGGGTTTCCGGGGGAAGAATTGCCGACATATTCCGGGGTAATAGACCTGCTTCAGAAAGGCGCTCCACTCTTCCAGTGGGATTTCGTCAGTTTTCCTCACCCGACCATTGGCTTTGGTCAGTGTTTCCCAGCAGCGGAATGGGTGCTTCACATCTGCAAACTTCTCCAGCGTGTCGTTTTTGCGCTCATTCTCACAGAAATCAACTAGAGATTTGTACTCTTTGCACTTCATACCATATGTTACGGCAGCGTCTCTGTTGTATCCGGGGGAGTAGATTTTCTTGAACAGCCTCCTAGCTTCCCTCTTCAGCTGTGCACAATCTTGATTATACCATAGATGGAAGTGCCTATCAACCCTCTCAGGCCCTGTTTTATTGAAGGATTCGTAAGTAAGCGAACCTCCCTGGCCGCATGATCAATAACTCCGATGAAATTTTCACTCATAGCATCAATGTTGCCACTCGAGAGGAGAGCAGAAATCCTGGGTAGACTAACCAAGTTGGAAAGACTTGAGCTAAAGTACGTCGACTTATCTTGGTTCTACTTCATGATTAGGTTGTCCCTCACCTGAAGGTTCTATGAGGGAACCGGTCTCGTCGTTAATAGGAAGTTTCGGCGGGAATTTTTAGTTGGCAGTGGGGCTGCAAGATCTAGATGCAGGCCAAGGTGGTTAGAGCCAACCAACTCTGGAGATACGAACATATCGAGAACGAGGTCCAGAGCCAGATTGTTCATCCAGATCATATCAAAGGTGGTGCAAATTCTGGGGCTGGAGCATTTTCCTGGAGAGTCAGAGATATTTCTACCATTAAGCAACGTGAGCTGGTTGTTCATCATGAGGTTCATTACGTCACCCCTCTACCATCCGTTTCTTCAACCACAATACTGCGATCGGCGAATAAGCGGATTCCATCAACGAGGTCCTCAGGCAGAGAGTCCTCGAAAATCGCAACTTGGACATTCACATCACCAACTATGATTAAACTATCATTTTCATACCTTGCCTGTACTTCAGAGATAGACAATTCAAGAAGCTCGAGAGCAGGATCAAGAGGGAGAGTTATTTTGGAGTACATGGATATCACAGTGGCATTCCCATGAGGGTGGACATTTTGAATATAATCCACCAACGAGTTTTCTCGACGTCTGAGGGTTCAGATCTTTATGTATTAAACAGCAATCCTCCACTACCCCGCCCCGTCTTCCTGTCCTTCACTGCATTAGACCAGATAGCATAGTGGTTCCTGAGGCGATAAGGGATCAAGTGGGATGCCTCCGCCAGTCTCATGGTCTCAGTGAAACATATCACCTGCAGCTCCGGGAAAAAATTATTGAGAAAAATATTTGTCATGCCATTAGTGTTCCAAAATTTGATACTTAGCTTATTTAGTTTCTTTGTTTTGAGAGTAGGAGGTGGAGCTTGAGTACTGGGTCCGTTTGGAAGATGATTGGTCTGCTTAGGCGCCACCAGCTTCTCTGCAGCGTGGTCCCAGTTTCACCACACTCCGTCGACCTGCAGTTTGCTGTATCCCAGCTTCACTTTGTGTTTCGCACTCAATTCCCTAGCAATTGCTCTGATGGACAAATATGTCTTCTGCTCATAGCGAGTGAGATCTGGTTCAATGAAGACCTGGAGACTACAATACTTAGCGAGTTTGTATTTTTCCTTCATCGTGTTCTCCCTGACCTCCTGTTTAGTGAGCTAGACGATGAGGAACTTGAAGTTTGAGCCTATTTCTCTGACCTCTAAAGTGACATTCTCCAGTTGGAAGTGCTCCCTCAGGAAGGTCTCTACCCCTACCTTGGGATGTGCCAGATCGAACTTCAGGCCTTTGAACGTGAGGTTGTTGGCTCTGAGGGCTCTTTCCTGGGCTCCGAGCTTACGACTCATCACGAAAATTTCACGTTTCAGGGAGTCCACTTCTGTCCCACTCGAGTTTTGCTCCAGTTTGACGATTCGGTCAGCCCAGGATTTAGGCAGAGACCCATTAGAGTGAAAGTCCACCAGCTTTAGCTCCAACGGAGGGATCTTGTTAGATATCTCTGCATTTTGTCAAGTATCTCCCCTAATAGCCGCCATCCGAAACTCCTCAAGTTGCTGATGCATGAGTCCGTTGTTTTCTCGTATACAACGTTCAAGGGCATTAGTTCTGGTATTCCCTGAGTTGCACAACCTATTCATTTTTTAAAATACAGAGTCCATTATCTGCCTGCCAGTTCCATCTTGCAGCAACCGTTCCAGATCTTCTTTGGGGAGTGGAGATGGACCAGGTACTGTGGGAACAGGAGTAAAAGCGATGGGTCCCACAACAGCATGGGAGGTCTGTGGCTAGACATGGCTGTCGTGGAATCAAGGAGATGATCAAGGAAGCTTAGAGAGTGATTTAGTTTTTTAAGCACGGTAGGAGAGTATTTGACACATTCTCGGAGGAATTCTCCTCCGTCACCTCTCTTCCTCTTATTTAGATTGTAACATGATAAAAATCATGTACTGTTCCTCGCCTGAACTGACCGCGGATCATGGGGGGGAAAATTAGTACTTTTACCTCAGCGAGGGGTCGGATCACCCAGGGCCACAATTATCATTTTATTTTTTTTATTTCTATTATTTACTTTCTTTTCATCATTCTCTCGAACTCTGTCGATCGCGCTCACCGTGGATTACGTGAGCTTCATGACGAGGGGAGTGGAGCATCGGGAATGACTACAAGTCGGCACTACAGCAGATGACGAGTAGCACACCGACTAGCACGCACACACCGAGTCTAGGAGACTCACACCACGAAGGACGCGAGAGACGACCGACGCATGCCAGCAGGCATCTCAGGCCTCTACGTGCGAACCCCCCACCGCCCCACCGATCGATCGGGGGCGCAAGGCCGCCCAGTAAAAAACTCATGCTGCAACATTGAGGGAGCATCGGATTATGTTGGCTTCTGCGCTGTTCAATGCGGATCACATCCACCGACCGCGCAGCGCAGGTCTCAGTTCTCTGGGACTCAGGAACTGGGAATTATGACAATTTTAAAATTCCCAATTCAAAATCATATAATAACGCGGATTCTCCGCGCTTCATCGCGTGATTGGGGTGGGGGTAGAAAAGATTTTGAGGTTCCTCGGGGCGATGTACGGCCCCGACGGACACTCTTCGCTGGGGTTCAGCCATATTAAGTCGCTCTGCGCAATTAAAGTTTTATTACGCTCTTTGAACTTCTTTAAATTGTTAAAATAATTATTACTTTGGTTTGGCCCGGAGATTTCTTGGCCTTTTCCTGACGTCTCCGTACTGAAGGTCCAGACGAGTTTACCCTGGAGTTTCTCGCGTATCAAACGGTGAGCGTGATTTAATTTGTGAGTGCTCGCGTAGTTTTCCGATTCATTTCTCCGGTGGCCATATTGGATACCGTTTGAGTGTTAAAATTCGAGACTTTTGCCTTCGGGACGCGGCACTCAGTGGCCTGTTGTTATTTCCATTAGTAAATATTAATTATTTCATTCATATTGTTGCCGTTTATCGGTTTTGATTTTGGAACTTTGTTCAATTTCTTCATTCGTGTGGCTCTCGCGTCGTCGTCGCTTGCGGGTGATCCTCGCGTCTTAGCGTCTCCCACGCATCTTTGAAGTTATTACTATTTCTTTTCGTTAATTAGTATCACTAGGTTAGTGACATTCCTTTTTTGGTTTGCATAGCGTCTTTGCTCGCGGGAGTCCTCTCCCGCACGTGTCCAGAATCCTACGCTAACTCTCGTATGGATGAGTAAAAGATCACATTTAATTTATGATTTGAAAATATATATTTTTTTTGTGTTTTGTAAACAATTGCATATTGTTGAGTACGCTCATTATAGCCTGTTCCCACACGCCTTCGCGGTTATCTGAGCTAGTCGTGGAACGCGGCTCAACGGTGTGACCTTGTCCTTTGGCGGTTAAAAGGACTGGCGCCCTTTTTGGCATTTTGTCTCTTCTCGTTATTCCCGTCGTTCTAATTCCGGGTTGAGAGAGTCCAAAAGGGTCGCTGAAAGTTTGTGGAGAACCATGCATCTGAATCCCGCAGACGCGCTTGGAAAAATACCTCACAAGATATTCACTTAGTGACTCACTGGAGCTACAATGGTATTTGCTGTCTCGAGAAATTTCTGGGTTGAGGTCACGGCACCCAGATTGTAAGCTTCAGTATGATACAAACTTACAAAAAAAAAATTCCTATCATCTCGACTTGTCATTTTCAGAGTTAGTGATGAAATTAAAGAGTAATTGCATCTTCGACTGACACTTTGAATTGGGCGAAGTAATTTTTTTTCATGAGAATTTTTTTTCTCAAACCTTAACAATACATCAAAAAATAATCGGCTACATCGATATAATTAGAATTTCGGAATTTAGATCCAATTTTTTTTTCTACCTGGGGTGATGTAGACCTACGATTATTAGTATACCATTTTTATGAATTATAATAATGTTATAACTAACCATCATATTTTGCCTCTAAAGGGTGCGATATAGTGCACCCACGAATGAATATAATGTTGAAAATTTGAATACGAAATATTCCAGACAGCGGTCTGAATTAATGCCTCTAATTGAGAATCGCTTTAACTTACCTATGGAAGTATGGTTACTCATGATGAACGAATAGACTCTCACTTGTATTTACAATAAAAAAATTGAATGAGTATGAGCTAATTAATAGTAGCTCGAGTATGACCACGGAACAACAGCGGTATTTTATGATTTTATCTGATTCGAAATCCTAATGCATATAAGTTATTCCACGTCAAATGAGTCAATCGCTGACCCTCACCCTCTTGGAAATTAATGGCGATTTTTTCTACTATCGAGGAGGTTGAAAAACTATTTCTCAATTTTTTTCAGATTTTTTCGGCAGCCCAGTTCAAAGATGTGATTTTTTTCACATTTTTCCGGTTTTTCCAATAACTCGAGTTCTATTTGTCCGATTTTTATTTATCAAGCGTCAACATTTTCAATTGTTTACCGCCTATACGACTATTTTCAGTAATTTTTTTTTCGATTCCTAGATGCTCATAATAACGAATTTTCGAGAAAAAAAAGTTGAAACACTTGAATTTTGCAAATTACGTCACGGTTGATAACCAAAATTTTTTTTTCAGTAATTCTCGTAATCAAAACAAGTATTTTGAGCTGTCATTCAAGTTGGGCATCCTCCTGGATCTATGTTATTTTTAATTTTTTCTTTTGGAAATTTCGCAAATTTGGTCAAAACACCACAAAACGACTTCGATTATGTATCGAAAAAATATGTAATATATACGTATGCAATCAAATTCACTTCATACTGTCTGTAATCAAAGTCAATCAGCGCCATTTTGAGGTGTTGCGACACAATTTACGGAATTTCGAAACGAAAAAATTGAAAATAAAATAGATCCAGGACGATGCCGAACTTGTATGATAGCTCAAAATACTTGTTTTGATTATAAGAATTAATGAAAAAAAATTAAACAAATCATCCGTAACGTAATTTGCAAAATTCTAGTTTTTCAACTTTTTTATTCGAAAAGTCGCTATTATGCACATCTAGAGATTAAAAAAAAAATTTCACTAAAAATATTCTTATAGGCAGTAAAAAATGAAAAAATTTGACGCTTAATAAATCAAAATCGGATGGATAGAAGTCGAGTTATTGAAAAAAAACTGAAAAACGAAACAAAAAGCATATCTCCGAACTAGGCAGCCGAAAAAATCTGAAAAAAGTTGAGATATAGTTTTTCAACCTCCCCAATCGTAGAAAAAATCGCCATTAATTTCCAAGTGGGTGAGGGTCAGCGGTTGACTCACTTGGCGTGGAATACCTCATATAGATTTCTTCAAGAAAACACTCATGAGAATAATGACCCTTCCAATTCATTTTGTTGGCAAATTTTTTGTTGACATATAGCTTTAAAATTTCTTCAATAACAAGAGCAAATTTTGAAAACTTTTGCGTTGATCTCCTGATAAGAAATAAACTAGTAAATTCTTTAAATTATAGCGATAAACATAACACCAAAAAATTAATATTCATAGATATCTAAACTTAACATAATTTTAATATATTATAACAGGTATTCAACTACTGCAATCAAAGAGTCAAGTCTTTAGTCTTATTTGTATTTTGAGATTATTTGAATGAAACAGTTAAAAATACTGCAGAATTGCGATTTTGCCGAATGGTATAGCGGGCTCTGTTTTATCCACCTCAGAAGATAACTGAGGGAATGTTATTATCACATACGTACGGACACGGTCTAAAAATTGCATTTTCGGACTTTTTGAATCATAATGCGTCGATGTAACACAAAAAATCCAAAACTTAACGTTAAACGATTTCAATGCTTCCATTCGGAAGCAAAAATGAGAAACTATAAAAAATCAAATCTATCAAATTTACCGAAAAATGTTTGAATTTTTTTTGTTTCCTTTGAAATTCTTCATGAGTAGTTTTTCTGATCATTTTTTCGAAACTTTCTAGTGGTCCAGATATTTGGAGTATTCGTCAAACGAAAGAAGCATTTTGTCCCTAAACTGAAAATATCAAAAATACTTAATAGAATCTATTCTTCATTAATAGAAGCCATTTTATAGGCAAGAAACAACAATTTTATCTTCTTGTGAAATTTTTTGTATTGAGGTATTTACTATATGAATTCCTGGGCCCAATTTTTTTTGCTTCATTTTTCTCCCATCGAAATGAAACAGCAAAAAAGCTCGAAAATTTCGGCCGAGGAATGGAAAATATTTCAATTGTATTAAAATGATTTCGATTCTTCATATATAAAATATTTGTTGTGAACATTGCTATTGGAGAAAATACGCAGGAAAGCTACGAAATTTCCCAACTGAATTTCTCATGAATATCGAATATTATAATATTCGATAGAATTTCAATATAATGTTGTTTTCTTAAATATTTAAATATTCCATGAGGAATGACTCTTCTGATAAGACACTTACGCAAAGTTTTCTGTATCATCGACTGTAGTTCATTGCATTACCTACAAAAGTCGGCTAAATGGAATT
The DNA here is from genome assembly GCF_001412515.2 of Diachasma alloeum. Lineage (NCBI taxonomy): Eukaryota > Metazoa > Arthropoda > Insecta > Hymenoptera > Braconidae > Diachasma > Diachasma alloeum. The sequence continues at coordinate 34,141 of NW_021680588.1, forward strand.
TCGGCATAACATTTTTTGAACAGTTTTCGCGGGAACTCGTATAGTCATCTCCTCAGTCTTTTCATGTGAGTTTCTCATGGATTTCAATCTAATAACATCCGCAAAATTAACTTGACATAATCAATTGTAGTTGCGGATAACAAACAAATTCTAAATTTTAATGGAAATTCTGTAATCTCGAATCGAATTCACATACGATTATGGTATTTTTTCAAGTAACGAAAAAAATATCGATGTTATTAGTGATTTATTGCAATTTCAGTTTCAGTAATTTAATATTGATATCTAATTTGCATCACGCATTGCATATGTTACATCATAACGACGTACAAAAATTATTATTAATTCCAACTTTTGGAAATAATAATAATTTCGGAAAAAAAATTTATTTAAATACCAATGGAATCATACGATTCCAATGGTGCATTAAACCGATCGTCTTACATCCGGTAAGACGATGGAAAAATTTATACTTTGAGATCATTCATACTACACGGGTGGTATGAACCGACGTTGCCGAGGGCCTTATCGCCCTGGTTTCGGGTTGCTGTTGCGAGGGAGTCCACCTCGTAACAGTTCCACCATTGTCCAATGCTTCCCTCCCCTCACCTCACTCTTCACACCTAACGACGCATCTTTATTTTTCCCTCCTCCCCGCGCGCCGCTAAACGGTTGACGCGCGCTTGTTCCCCTATTCCCTCTTCCCCGCGCCCCTCTTACCGAGGAACGCGATCACGCTGGCTACACCAATTGTCCCCCTCCCCTAATAAGACACGTGTCTCCTCGATCTACCTACCCCCTCTCTCTACAGAGTGCACTCTGCACTCATCCACATCTTATTCCCCACCCCCATACAATTAAAAAAAGTCGTGTATGCATTTACATACACGAATTAATATTCGACGACGCAAAAAGGGCATCACCCATGCAGTCAGTCGATCAGTCAGTCCGTCGTGTCGTGATTCCACCCCGGAATGGAACAAATCTAAAGTAAAAAGGAATACCAAAGGATAGCTAAAAACAGAAAGAAGAAGGAATAATAATAAAGGAGCAAGAAGGAATAATACCAAAGAAGAAAAAAGGAATAACAATGAAGGAGCATATCAGGCAGGAGCAGGATATCAAAATTTGCGATTGAATTCAATTTTTACATTTTATTTTCGGGAGTGTTTTCCGAAAATTTACATATCAAAATTTGCGATTAAATTCAATTTTTACATTCTATTTTCGCGAGTGTTTTCCGAAAATTTACATATAAAAAAATTGCGATTAAATTGAATTTTGAAATATTATTTTCGCGAGTATTCCCCGAAAATTTCCATATCAATTCTTGAGATTGAATTCAATTTTAACATTTTATTTTTGCGAGTGTTTTCTGAAAAATTACATATCAAAGTTTGTGACTAAGCTCTATTTTTGATAGAATATTTTTGTGAATATTTTCTGAAAAATTACATATCAAATTTTGTGATTAAAATTCTATTTTTGAAACATTATTTTTGCCGAATGTTTTCCGAAAATTACACAATCAAATTTTGTGATTAAATTCTATTTTTGAACTATTATTTTTGCGAATATGTTCCGAAAAATTACATAATTAAATTTTGTGATTAAATTCGATTTTTCACATTTTATTTCGCAAATAAAAATCCGGAAATTCCGTATTAGATTTTTCGCAATAAATTACAATTTTTCCGGAACTAAAAATTCATTAATCAGTTAAAATTTCCCTTATTTAATTTCGGAAATAAATTCCGAAATTCTTACATTTAAATTTTATAAATTAAAAATACAATCTAATCAAATTTTCCACCATAAAAATTCCGTTAAATTCACCATTTTTCTTTTCTAATTTCGGGAATTTTTTCTAAGTTTTCCACAATTAAACTTTTGATTTTAACCTTAGAAAGTTCATATTCCAAATTATTGCGAACTAAAATTTTATTTATTTTGATTCCACTTTAATTCCGATGTCGTCATAAAAAACTTCTTTTCGTAGAAAAGGTTCGATTACCTTCAAGTATTCAAATATTGAATTCTTTGGAACACTTCCGTGGAATAAATTCCATTTCTTCCGGTTTCTTCATTTAATAAAATCTTATCCCCTTCAAGTCATCATCATCTTATAAGGAGCATCATCGGAAGATCCCCAGTGAAGACAAGGGACCAGAGGCTATTGATCAAGGGCAATTGACTAGAGGCTAAGGATAACCCTGAGGCATTACCTGAAGCATTATCTGAGGACCATCTTCCAGTTCATCGAATTATATATATATCCTAAATTTTAATTACAGCTACCGTGAGTTAATTTAAATTGACCATTATTATTTCATTATTTCTCTCTTGTGGATTTCCGAATCAAAGAATTCTTTATTTTCCACTATGTCTTTAGCGACATTAGTATCGATTTGTTCGGATTGAATTCAATTATGTTCAATGTCTGATAATGATTATATTATATATTGTGACCGTTTTCTAGATTCTATAATACTAATTCCTGAAAAAAGGATTAGGGCGAGTCAAGAAAAGGGACAAATAAGGGGTAATTTGAGAATAGTAATCTATATTCTTTTCTAAATACAATTATGATCGTCAAAAGACGTAAATAAGGCCTTTGCTGAGATCTAGGGAGTGGGGGAGGCCAGGCAACTTTTGTACACGTAAAAAGGGAGTGACTCTAATGCAGAAAAATGGGAGAAGCTAGTCGTATCGAGGGAATGCAACTAAATATGAAAATAATGACTGAATGGGGAAGAAACAAAAGAGTGTAGGTTCACCGTTGGGGAGTATGAAAGGTAATATTGTGGGAACAAGAGGGAAAATGGGGGGGGGTAACTCGTACTCACGACTTCCAGTTAAGGTCTAATCCGGGTCCTTCAACGACTCCAGAGATTGAGCCTTCGTTCCTCCTTCTAGAATCCAGGGGCACAGTATTTAGAGCCGGGATGAGCTCGGGCACCAAAATCCTCTTTACTCTATCGCAAAATCCAATGTACAGAACTTCGGGGGATTTGCACTGTTTCTTCAACTCTTGGGGCGCACGTGGCAGGGTCCAGGACAGCGGTTACACGAGTGACGGTCTTTTCGTTTCCTCCGTGATTCGTGGGGGTTCGTCAGGTGCCGAAGTCCTGCGGATTGTAATTCGGGAGCAATCGGGGCCAATCAGCACGGGTGAGTGGTGACGATGACCACAATCCAGGGATGTCTCGCTGGGATCGTCGAGGGCGGTGGGTTGCCGAGGCCCATGTATGGGTGGTTTGTGGGGGGAGCAACGGCTCCTTCAGTTTATCCAGTGGGGCCGGAACTGTTGTCTTTCTTTGGCTTATGTCTTCGTGATGTCCAGTGGCGGGAGTAGAGGGGTGATGAGGGGAAAATCGAGGGAAGGGGTATCCAACGGTGGCGGGATTTTATTATTTAGGGGGCAGTGTGTAGTTGGGCAAAGTATAAAATAAAAACAAATAAAAAGAAAAGAATCGCCTCGTCACAATATATTTAACACCAAATATTGTTGTCAAATGAATAGACCTCCCGTCATAACTATTATTATTATATTCAGGGAGATTCTTGATTGTACTTCCATTATTTTTATTAATTAGAATCATTGTGCTTGATGAGACATTCCGTTCAGGAATTGAAACCTTTATAATCATTACTCCTTGTGAAAGGGAAATTACCACCCTCATTAATACTTTAAATTCTTTAATCTCAGAAGTAAAAATTTCCAATAATTATTGATTGTTGATCAATCAATTTAATTTATTTTGTAAAATCTCATTCAAGTTTAGAGTCAAGTGCTCAATGATTAAATTTGTTCATCATTCTGACGTTAAACTCAGAGAACAGATGAGAGGACACAAAATAAATTATTAATATTTTTTTTTGCGTTTGTTGTTTTTCTTTATATTAATCAAATTTTGATTTAAAAAGAATTCAAAGGTTTCCGATAATGAATGAAAATAAAATTTTGAATGGAATGATTCAATCAATTTGAATTATTGAATACCATTGTTATCAGAACTTGTAAAATCAGAGGAAAATTTTATTGGATTAAAAGTTAAAAATCCATGTTAAGCAAAAATCTGTCTTTTTTTTTATTTCTGGATTACCTAAAAACACTCACCATTCCCAGCTATTATCTTAACGGATAGGCTAAAATCGGTGAATTCAATACTCATATTTCCGGATTTATCAAGGGTAAGTCTATGAAATCATGATGTAACACATACTTAGTCCCATATTTGAATTTACCCATTTTATCATGTCAGATGTTTGCTTATTCAATTTGCTGTTTAGATTTAATTTCATATCATCGTAAAATAAAATTTATGACGTAGCATATTCTCATGTACATTTTGAGAAGAGTGCAAGTACGGTATGGAATAGTATTAGTTGCATTCTTTACTTCGTATCAGCTTTCGTAACTTTTCTTTTCCCTCGACGAATTGTCAAGGTGATCGAGAAATTTTCGAAATGGCCATGTCAATTATATTGATCATGATAAAGCACACATAGAAGACCAATGAATAATTAGTTTTTATTAGGAAGACGACTTTATTGGAAAATTTTTCAATATACTAAATATGGTACTACATTGGGATTATAAATATAAAAATTTTATGCTATAAAACAGGATGAACATAATTCTATGCATGCAAGGATCTAACTGTTTATCAGAAATTTTTATTCTATCATTAATTCAATGATTGAGTCACTCCTCATCCTTTTTATCCCTGTATCATCCGATTAACCTTCACTGCAATGAAGAGCTCACCGTATTCTAGGGAATTAAATTTTAGTAGTTGGTGCACTCGATATTCAAAATCTGGGTGTTGTGACCGCAATCCAAATTGCTTTATTGTATTTCCTTTTTACCTTGTTCAAAATCTGCAAGGAAGATTTGGGCGTCGAGGATGAAGGGGATTGCGCGAATAAGATGTCCCACGAATTAGCTGACAGAGGAGTACCTGGAGACGCGCAGGATGCAGGGGTTTTGGTGCAAACCAGGATACCGGGAGGTGCAGTGAAAGTAGAATCCTTAGGATCCTACAGGTTCGAATCGAGATTAGTGGAAAAAGTTTCCTCAGGCGCAGTGAGAGAGGGTGACAGATTTGTACTCATGCCCCGATGGTATGGTTAACCTCAATCTTAGCCGGGTGTAGAGAAAATTCACCGAAACTCGCCAAAAAAAAGGCGAAGAAGCACAAATCTATTACACAGATTCACAAAAGAAATAATCGTACCATTGAGGAGCCAACAAAAATAAGTATAGTAATGTTTAAATTAATGAAATAACTAATAAAGCAGGAACACATGCGAGAAGCGGCCAGTGCCGTCGCAGTCCACAATGGGTTCCCTACTTCAATTTAATTTTCAAGATGCAGTCACTGGAAATTAGTTACAAAATAAATTTATTCAGTATTGCTCGTTGAATATAAGTACTGCAGCTTCTTAAAAATGAAGAATTGATTCCTAGGAACAATGATTTTTTTCGTATGTGCTTGCAGATAGTAAAAAAATATCGATATCGCGATATAACTCTATAACGGCAGAGTGAATTTCCCCATTTCTTGTAAATTTAAACTTTAAATTTAAGCTTCAAAGTGAGACTTAATTCCTTCACATCATTCCTGAATTGAAAACCCTCGAAAAAAATTGTAAATTGACTGACAAAAACAATAAAAACCTGAAAAATTCAAAGTTATAAAACTGAAAAACTAAAAACGAAAAAATTGACCATTTAAAACCTCCGACGAAAAAATATAACGCAACTGACAGAAAAGAAAATTGAAACCTGAAAAATTGCAAACTTGAAAACTAAAAAATTTTAATGAAAAATCTATCCTCCATATCATAAAAGGAGCAGACCATATAATCCCGTCATTTTTTTTATTAATAAGTATTAACCTTATTATTAGGTTATTTAGAAACATACATATATACATCTAAACAAAGAATTACAATGTTTAGTTGTGTACATGGGTTTAGATTCGGATATGTTTGTTGTTTATGAATTCATGGATTATTTTTAAAGTCTCCAGTTTCATCTCAGCCAAGAATGCGGCTATAGTGTAGGGCCTTGGTGCTTTTATCTTTATTAATTTGTTAATCGTTTTGTCTCGACCGTTAGTGTAGATTGGGCATTCCCATAAGATATGATTAATATCTTGCTCCTCGGGACCACAGTCGCATTGCGAATCCTGAACTATTCCTATACGGTATAGAAATTTATTGCGATGCTAATGGTCGGAACGAGCTCTATTGACTCATACTACAAGTTCCCTGGGTAGCTTTTTCCTCATGTACCATGGATGTGAGGAGTTTTTCCAAAAGTTTTCGAAGTATCGTTTTCTTTTTGGGGAGGTGGGCGATCCGGCCTGGGCCTTAATTATTTTTAAGGTGTTCAACTTGGCTTAATCCTTAAACACTGGTTTGTAATCGGCACTGGGGACTACGTAAAGCTCCAATGCGGGATTTTCGGCGGTTTTTGCTAAAGAGTCAGCCCTCTCATTTCTCTCAATCCCCCTGTTTGCTGGTATCCACTATATGCTAATTTTAGTGTGGAATGGATTGTTGTTTTTGAATTCCTGGTGTTTTTTCTTGACGTCTAATAGGTATCGATTCACATGGGGATTGAAGGTGATCGATACAAGTGATTGCACCGCGCTGAGAGAATCGGAGAGAATGAGGTGGCTGGACCCTCTGTGTTCACCGGTTATATCTAGGGCTAGATTCAGGGCTATGCACTTCGCAGAGAAGACAGTGCAGTGTTTGTCGACTCTGTATGCAATGTCAATATCCACGCTGGGACAGTGACAGGCCGACCCAACAAACTCCGTAGCGCGATCTTTACTGCCATCTGTGTATATGATTTTCCAGTTGTTATAATCATTTTTTAATTTAAGTTTTAGCACTTCATTGTGGTTGGAGTGGCCCTGAAGTTCGATGCCTAGGTTGCTGGTTGTTTTTATGGGTGTTGTAAGGGTCTTGTAGTCATGGATGAAAGGGTTGAAGTTGGATTCAGATCTCAGAGTGTTCGTTAGTGGAAGAATTTCCCTGATGCTTTTGGAGATTAATTTACCTCTGTGAAGGATTTAAAAAATTTTTTTTTTCTTTGAAGATTAGGGATATTGTGTCGCATGTGTGTGTAGATTGATTGCTTAAGGTCTTGATCAAGTAAGATTTGCTTAGAGCTTTTGCCCGATCTTGAATCGAAACTATTTTAGATTCGCCTAGTAGTATGTTGGTGGATGTGCTACGTCTGTAGCCCAGAGCGAAACGAATTGCTGTATGTTGGATGGATTCTAATTTTACTTGGTATTCTTTGGTGTTGAGGTAGTAAACAAAAAGACCGTATTCTATTATCAATCGGAAATAGCTCTTAAAGACCCCAATCAGTGTCTGAGGGTCCGTGCCCCACCAGGTTCTTCGTATGTATTTAATAATATTGAGTGTTTTAAGGCATCTTTGCTGTACTATTGTTATGTGATAGTTAAATTTCAATTTCTGATCGAAATATATTCCTAAGAATTTTGCGGTAGGGGAAGGCACAATTAAGTGGTCACCAACCCTAATTTGGGTGTTTTCAGGAGGTGATCCCTTTTGGCTGAATCGTAGGGCTATTGTTTTCTCTGGAGCGATTTCTAGACCGAACAATTTCATGTTGTGTATCAGGAGGTCGACAGATTTTTCCAGTATTTTTTTTTGCGTATCTGTGTTTGATGATCGTATGAAAAGTGCAATGTCATCGGCGAGAAGAGACGCTTCGACTTGGGAGCTCATTTTTTTCAGTATGTTCATGGTGTAAATTGTGTTTAATACGGAAGAGAGTACTTCACCCTGCGGGAGTCCTTTGTAGACTTCAGTGGGTTTGTCTCCAAGGACCTCGCAGTGGAGCACTTTTTTATTTGTTATGAATTTGACGAAGCGGAGTATGGAGCTTGAGCAGCCAATTTCTGCCAAGATTTTTATCAGTGTGTCACTGACTACATTGTCAAATGCGCCAGTGACATTCAGGAATACTGCAAATGTGTTATCATGGTTACGTAATGAGTCCTCGACAAACAATAATAGATTGACTAAATTATCCGTACACGAGAGTCTAGGTCTGAATCCTGTTTGGGGTGATGGGAGAAGCCTTTTTCGCTCTATCCACCACTGTTGTCTATTTTTTATCATGGTTTCGTGTAATTTGAGAATACATGAAGTGAGAGCAATTGGCCGAACTCCGGAATTATTAGCCTTGGGAATGAAATGTAAATATGCGTGATTCCGCTCGGGGGAAAACTTATTAGTAAGGCCGGAGACTTTATTTACGAAAACGGCTATTATGAGAAGTTGGCTCCAAATAGGTGATTGAAGTGAGCAACAAGTAGGGTTGCGAAGAAATTGAAACATTGATGTTGGAATTTGTCATAATTCATTGATTGAAGGGTTATTTTGTTGACGGAGTGAGGAAAAGCGTTTGAACGTGAATTGGTTGTTTCAAAGAGGGTCAATGGGAGATCTCGGTGATTTCTTAGGGTTAACTTACCAGGAGAGCTATCGGGTTCTTTCAAAAGGGGATTAATGGAGGCCATGGTCGAGGGGAGATATTGGGGGTCAGTTCCCAGGACAGCCCTCATGGTCTTTTAAGGGAAGGGGGGGGGG
>NW_021680588.1:43176-44182 GCF_001412515.2 Diachasma alloeum
GGGGGTCGATGGGGATAAGGTCAAGAGGAGATCTTTGAGGTTTTTTGGGGATAACTTTCCGGGGCAGCTCTCAGGTTTTTTTAACCCATTGAACAACGTCACAGTATCGCACTCTTCCGAATTTGGTGGTAGTATGCGTGCCCAGCTGAGCATTTGTTATGGCGCACTGATACGTTGAGGGGCTCCCTACTCTCCTCACACCGATATCTTCGGTGACTTACATTGTTCAATGGGTTAAGAGGGTCCCCCGGTCAATGGGGGGCCTGGTCAAGGGTAACATTCCAGGGCTGCTCTGAGGGTGTTTTAAGGGGGGGGGACAATGTAGGCTGTGGTCAAGTGGGATCTCGGGGGTTTTCTGGGGGTATCTTTCCAAGGGAGTTCTCAGGGTTTTTCTAGGGGGGGGGATTAATGAGAGGTATTAATGGGGGAATAATGGAAGGTATGGTCAAGGGGAGATCTATGGGATTTTTTGGAAGTATCTTTACAGAGAAGCTCTCAGGGTTTTCTGAGGGGTGGACATGTTAATGAGGGGCATAGTCAAGGGGAGATCTCGGGAACTTTTTGAGATATTTACAAAAAAAAGCAATTTGCAGTCCATGGGTTGATGAAGAACTTGGGTCACAATCCCGAATTACGTTTCTAATCAATCTTTCGATTGTATATTTCAAATGTGAAAAATCGTCTAAGAACCCCAGGAATCTCCTCTTAGCCATTTCCTCTCAAAATGCCCTAAAAACTCCTCTGAAATATCTTCCGTGAAAATCTCGGCGATCCCCCTAGAAAAATCCCCCCAGTTATCCCTTCAAACCTACTTTGAGAAATGTTCCCCAGATTTCTCCGGAATTTCGTTCCAACCATACTTTCGAGATCTCCTCTTGACCACACCCCTATTGACACCTGGAAGTAACCTCAAAGAACCCCTCGGGATGTCCCCTTCATCATACACTCCTTGGCAAATCCTAGAAAGATCCAGAGAGCTATCCCCAAAAGTGATCTTCAAAATCAC
>NW_021680588.1:44215-56714 GCF_001412515.2 Diachasma alloeum
AAGATACCCTTCAAACCCCCCCCCCCCCAGATCTCCCCACGATCATCCCCTCCATTGACTCGCCACGCCCTGAAATGACCCGGAGAGCTGTCCTGGAGAGTGACCCCCAAAAAACCTCGATATGTCCCGTTACCATACCCACCACTGACCACTCCCCCTAGAAAGATCCTGAGAGATGCCCTGGGAAGTTATCCCCAAGAAACCCCCAAGATCTCTCCTTGACCATACCNCCATTAATCCCCTTTTGAAAGAACCCGATAGCTCCCCTGGTAAGTTACCCTTAAGAAATTGCCGAGATCTCCCATTGACCCTCTTCAAAACACCCAATTCACGTTCAAACGCTTTTCCTCACTCTGTCAACAAAATAACCCTCCAATCAATGAATTATGGCAAATTCCAACATCAATGTTTCAATTTCTTCCCAACCCTACTTGTCGCTCACTTCAATCACCTATTTGGAGCCAACTTCTGATAATAGCCGTTTTCGTAAATGAAGTCTCCGGCCTTACTTATTAGATCTATGAAGTTCATTGAAAATGTCTATGAGAATTAATTTTTGTTGTACTGGTAATCTATTTAGAAGATTGTAATCTATGCTATCAATTCCTGAAGCTGACCGCTTGTTCCTACGCTGGAGAGAACGGTTAAATTCGTCAAATGTGAATGGTTGGTCGAATAATGGATTCGGATCGGTGGGAGGGATGTTGTCAGAATCGTTGGGCACCCTTCGGCACTTGGCTTTTTCGTAGCGTGAACGATTTTTTCTTTCATCTTTTCATGATCTCGTGGAACACTCGGTTTGGCGTTAATCCAGGAATTTTTCAACACATTGCATGTGTTCCAGAGATATTTCACATTAGTTCTAGCATTGAGTGATTCAGTAAATTTCATAAAACATTCCTTTTTTTTTGTTTAAAAGTTTTTCTAGCCAATGCCACCGATTTTTTGTATGCTATGAGATGTTCAAGTCCTTGCAAGTATCTCCATTTTTTGTATGAGGCTTTACGTAAATGATATACCCTAGCACAATCTTCTTCCCAGCATTTGACGGGGTTTCTGAAAATTTTGGCCGGAACTTCTCTTCTCTGGAGTGTGCAGTCTCGTACTTTTTCTTTTATTATATTGACTAGGTATCTATATTTTTTGTAGCGAAGCTACTTTTATATTTATGTCACACCATTTCAATGTATTGTTTTCTAGCTCGGCTTAGCAACCAAATTTCGTACCGTGACACTTGTCGCCGATATATCGCTGTCCTTGTCGCAAGACATCCTCACGATGATTCGTAATAATTCGGACATCCTCTATCGGATGATCTAATACCGTTGTCGCGTGAGCTCACTCTCGTTCCAGCTCTCATGGTGTAAACCAAAGTTACTTTCGCTGTGAATAAATTCAATTCGATATATACGCTAATTCCGAGTGTTTTACGTTACAAAACCCTTCTATTCTTCACCGAACCCCACAAATGGTGACCCCGACGTGATTTCTGCAACGTGACAAATAAAATCGTCGCATTAACGCGTTAGCGAGTGCAATCATAAAAATTGTGCCGTTTTCCGTTAAATTAAAGTGATTTTCGGTTGCGTGCTTTTTCGTGGAATGTTCGAGAAGCGTTGGGTTTTAGCATGGTACTCGTCAGTGTTCCGATCGTTTCACGCACCTTTGCTACCGCGTGTAATTTTTTCGTGCATCTTGGTGCATCGCTGAGCACCCAAAGACGTTGTGCTGGACCGTGAAAATGATCACTAACAATTTTTGCCGTGATTAGTGCACTTCTAAACATTTTTAGTGAAATCTAGTGAAAATGGGTGAGGAAGCTGACATAACTCAGGCATTGAGACGTGTTATAGTTCGCCCTGCATCATTTTCCGCTGAGCGTCTTGAACTCTGGTTTGCTCAACTGGAGGGCAATTTTACCTTGCCGACATCGTGGATGAACTGGACAAATTTTACATGGCTGCCGTTTATCTTGATACCGTTGATGCAGCCGAGGTCCAGGATATTATATCGCATCCACTAGCTCAGACTCCATACAAGGCATTAAGGGATGCCCTCGTGGAGAGACTCACCGCTTCCCAGGAAGCCAGACTACACCAGCTCCTGGACAAAGAGGTTCTCGGTGATCATAACCCCTAACAATTTTTAACACATTTAAAATCCCTTGTAGATAACATTCCAGAGAATATATTAAAAAGAAAATGGCTTTCACGCTTGCCGCCCAATACACAATCAAACCTGGCGACGCAAGCAGATCCTACCCTCGACAAAATGGCGGTGCTCGCAGACAAGTTACAGGAAATATCGTCACCACCAAGTATCACTGCGATTTTTCCTGTTGTCGACGGCTGGGTTGTCGCTCTAGAACAAAGATTTTCGCGTCTCGAGGCTTACATTTCAGAATTGGCGGGTGCAGTCAAAAATTAACGTTCTCGTTCGAGTTCGCATTCAAAGTCTCGCTCGCATTCGCGTTCAAGGCCTCGTTCAAGAACATCAACTCAAAAATTTGACAAAGGCTGGTACCATTACAAATTTGGTGACCAAGCCGAACGATGCACGCCTCCATGTTCAATGTCATCGGGAAACGAATCGTCGGATCGTTAGCAGCGGTGAACGATCCAGTTTTCCGCTCTTACCGCCTATTCGTGTCGGAAATTGCAACAAAAGTCAAGTACCTGATTGATACCGGCGCGGATTTGTGCGTATATCCACAGACGCTCGTCCCAGGCAAGAAAAAGGTAACAAAGTACATGCTGTATGCAGCAAACGGCACACGCATACATACATACGGCTGTACTATCCTCTCACTCAATTTCGGCCGCGGAAGGGATTTCACTTGGCGTTTCATCATTGCGGATGTGGAAAAACCCATCAATCGGCATTTTCTCGCGCACTTTGGACTTTTGCCGGATTTAAATAATAATCGCCTATTAGATTCAACGACTGAGTTATCGACGCCATGTATAGAGTCATTATCCAATATCGTTTCAACAATTAAAGTTTACCGGCCGACCACCTCGTCTTGGACTGACTTTCTTGTCGAATTTCCGTCAATAACCAAACCAGATGGAATTTGCAAACTGACTAAACACACAACGGTCCATCATATTGCAACAACACCTGGGCCACCCGTATCGAGTAAAGCTCGTTGTCTCGCCCCAGACAAATTAGCTATCGCGCAACAGGAATTTCAGAAGACGATGAAGCTGGGTATTGTTCGTCGTTCCAAGAACTCCTGGTTTTCGCCGCTACACCTGGTGTCCAAAAAGTCTGGCGATTGGCGACCCTGTGGAGATTACCGTGGACTTAACGCTCGTACGATAACGGATAGATATCCTGTTCGCATACTTGAAGATTTTACCGCTAGCCTCGCAGGTAAAAAGATATTTTCCACTATCAATTTCGTTCGTGCATTCAATCAGATTCCTGTCGCATTCGACGATATCTGCAAAACAGCAATAGTTACACCATGCGGTTTATTCGAATTTCCATTCATGATTTGGACTTCGAAATGTTGCGCAGACATTTCAACGATTTATCGATGAAGTAAGACGAGATCTGGATTTCGTTTTTCCGTATATTGACGATATCTTAGTTGTCTTCAAAGACCTCGAAGAACATCGAAAGCATCTTCACATCCTATTCCAACCCTTGGCAGAGTATGGCGTGGTCATTAATACCGCCAAATGCCATTTTGGACAACCAGAAGTTGACTCTCTCAGTTATCGTGTATCGGCTCAAGGAATTCGTCCGCTTCCAGAAAAAGTTGAAGCCATCGTCAACTTCTCACAACCGGAGAAAATCAAAAAGTCACGTGAGTTTCTCGGTATGATTAATTTTTATCGTAAATTTGTTAAAGATGCTGCAACGATACAGGCACCTCTTCACGAATGCCTTCAAAGTCCAATTGTCAAGGGTTCTCATCCAGTTCTGTGGACCCCAAAAGGAGAAGCCGCTTTCAACGCCTCCAAGAAACAATTGCAAGACGCAACGTTGCTGGTCTATTCGGATACGTCATTACCATGAGCCGTATGTACAGACACGTCTGAATTTGCCATTGGTGCCGTTCTTCAGCAGCGCAGAGGTACCGCTTGGGAGCCGCTTACCTTTTTTAGTAAGAAACCTCAACCTTCCCTGAGGAAACGCAGCCCATACGATAGAGAACTCCACGCAATCTACGTAGTAGTTCGTAAGTTCAGACACATTTTCGGAGGCCATCATGTAACCATTTTTACAGATCACAAGCTGCTGTTGCATGTCTTCAAACAAGATCCAGACAAGGCAACGCCATGGCAGTTCCGCCGCCTTGATTTTATCGGTCAGTTTTCGACTGATATCCAACATGTCGCAGGCAAAGACAAGGTTGTCGCCAATGCCTTATCGCGAGTCGAGGCCATTTCACCAGCAGTCTCGACAGCAGAGTTAGCCGAGGCGCAAGCAGCAGATGCCGAATTTCAACAGCGTCTACAAGATCCAAATGACGTCCTCCAACTACGACCTATCAACGTCCAACTCCAATTTACTGTGACGTTAACGATCAGCTGATTCCCCCCTATGTGCCATTGCCGCTACATAAGAAAATTTTTGACGCTCTGCATAGCGTGAGTCATCCCGGGGCTAATGCATCAATCAAGTTAGTCTCTCAGCCTTTCATCTGGCCGAGTTTGAAGAAAGATTGCCGTCGTTGGGCTCGCGCATGTCTCGCATGCCAGAAGAATAAAATATCGCCTCACGTGACGTCGCCGATTCAAGACTTTCCTGGAGGAAGAACACGACATTTTGAACACATTCACGTGGACATCATTGGACCATATGTGTTGTCCAAAGGATACTGTTACTGCCTCACAATAACCGTCAAATTTTCACGTTTTCCGGAAGCATTCCCAATTTCTGACATTACCGCTGAAACTGTTGCTAGTGTACTCTATGCAAACTGGATTTGTCGTTACGGCATTCCACTTCGCATTAATACAGACCAAGGGACACAATTCGAGAGTCAACTGTCTAACGCTCTCACTCGTCGTACAGGCAGCAGGCACATTCACACGACGGCGTTTCACCCACAATCCAACGACATGGTGGAACGTCTTCATCGCCAAATTAAACCCCCAATACGGTGTCATAAGAGTCTTTATTGGTTGGATACTCTCCGCACCGTGCTTCTTGGTATTCGCGCAGTGTGGACAGACGATCTTGACGCGACGCCTGCCGATGTCGTTTTTGGTGAGCCACTTCGACTACCAGAAGAATTCCTCGCTCCTGCTCCAAATAGTGGCATACCGCCAGCAACAATTGCCGACAGACTGAGGAACCATTTTGCCGATCTCGCTCCAGTTCCCGGTACACGGCATGGCCACCATAAGGTATTTATATTTAAAGAATTGGCCCCATGTTCTCACGTTTTCGTACGTTCAGATGCAGCACATCACGCATTCACGTCACCGTACAAGAGACCACATCGTGTCATATCGCGACAAGAAAAGCATTTTGTCATCTGGATGAATGATCAAGCAACTGTCGTATCCATTGACCGTCTAAAACCAGTATTTTCAATTGCTGAAGACGAAACAACTAATACCGACTTGTCTGGTGTCGATAGCGGTTCTGACGACACCTTATTGCCATCTTCGTAGCAACCGACACCTGGTTCGACACCTGCAACATCACCGCAACCAGGAACATCTAGACGCACGTCATCATCTTGGGCTCCATCAACTGACGCAAGATCATCGTTGGACTCAACCCCATCACCATAGAGAAAACGCGTCAGATTCAATCAACACCTAAATTCATTTCCTTTGGAGTCACGTATACCATTTTTCAGTGCCGTTTAACGCGTATACTCTTGTAAATGTTGTATATAGTTATCCTTTTCTTTTTCGCCGCAGAAAGGGAGTATTGTAGCGAAGCTACTTTTATATTGATTTCTCACCATTTCAATGTATTGTTTTCGAGCTCGGCTTGGCAACCGAATTTCGTACCGTGACCCGTGTCGCGATATATCGCTGTCCTTGTCGCAATACATCCTCGCGACGATTCGTAATAATTCGGACATCCTCGATCGGATCATCTAATACCGTTATCGCGGGAGCTCACTCTCGTTCCAGCTCTCATGGTGTAAACCAAAGTTACTTTCGCTGTGAATAAATTCAATTCGATATATACGCTAATTCCGAGTATTTTACGTTACAAAACCCTTCTATCCTTCACCGAATCCCACCTTTTTCTATTGAACTTTGGGCGTCATATTCAGTTGTGAGAAATAATCGAAATGAATTGACTAATGATTTGGACTGAGGTGATTTTGTGGGATTTTTTTTATATTGTGTTTTACGTATATCTTGAGTGACATTCATTGGATAATGATCAGATCCCCACGTTTCGTCGTGTACGTCTACTGTAATAATATCCGATATTTCCGGATTGCTAATTATAAGGTCAATGTTAGATTTGTTTCCTCTGTATGTGTCTATGTGTGTGTACGTGTCAGTATTATGTAAAATGATATTGTTCTTTTCTATGCAATCATGGAGTTTTAATCCGTTTGCGTTGGTTTTGCGACAATTCCAAACTTTGTGGTGTGCATTAAAATCCGCGACACGTAAACAGTTCTCAAAGCCTGAGTAAATATCAATTACGCTTTTCCAATATTCTAATGCTAACTTTGCAGAAGGTGAACGGTAACATGACAGAAGTGTAATTGTTGGATGGATACGTTTAATTTCTATAGCCGCGAGTTTTGCTGTTGGGTGTGGGTTGGTTAGACTTTCGATTGGTTTGAAAGATGAGTAGTTTTTAACTATTATCATAATACCTCTACCTTTTCTATCCGTTCTATCGACTCTGTGTCTTTTGCAATCAGGGAATTGTAGGGGTGTCTGTTATCAACGTTGAGTTGTGTCTCCACCCCTACGAAGATGTCGACATCTTGGAGAGCTCGTTCGATGTCCTCGCGGTGTACGTTGATCCCTCTGATGTTCCAAAAGATTATTTAGAGCTTACTGTTGTTGGTAACTTGTGATGTTGAAGATTGCGGTAATTGTTGATCCATGGCGTGGTTATTATTGTTGGGAGGAAGTGGAGGAGGCCGTCAGGTAGCCGTCTTCTTCTGGGTCTGATGCGAATTTCTCCAACTTATTGACTAGTTTGGTGACTCTTCTTTGAAGGTCACGTCATCAATGTATGTATAGGTTGAATGTCTTCAAGGCTAAAGAAAGTTTGATAGGGTCCAGCTGTTTTTGTTCTACTAATTGTTTGATATCCTGGGTCTCATATGACTGGTCGATGAGGTCAATAAATTGTTCGTAGTCGATGCAGTAGTCCTGTCGCTGTTTTTTAATTTCTCTAGCAAGTCGGAGAGAATGGACTCTCATTCCGGGTTCAATAGTCGTGTTTGCTTTGTACGCGGTTTTTTGCTTCATCTTTGTGACCTAGGGATCTCAAATTCCTTGTCATCTCCTGAAAAATCTCCTCCTGCTTTTGTACCGTCGGGAGTCAGGATTAGTGATTGTCGTCGCTTGAGCGGCATATTGTCTAAATCCAGTTCCATTGTATTGGATGCTCTGTCTTCGTCGCTCGTTATTTGTAATTCTGTAATTTGAGTATTACTCATATCACTGCTTGTGTGCGTTGACAGATTCGGTAGGTCTGGTGGTGTTGCTGGGATTATCTCGGAGTCTTTTGTTGTACATGGTGGATTGCCTTGTTGTTGTGATACTGATGTCTCATTTTGGGGACAATTTCTGGCTAGATGCCCTACTTTGTGACAGTTGTAGCACGAATAATTGTCGACTCCAGTGGAGACTATGTAGTGTTTATTCTGATGTATAACTTTGATGACTTCAGGGAGTTTGGTTTAGATATCTTCTTTCCGTAGAAGAACATATCTCCTTCCACTGGCGACGCTGTGGCCTTCGCTGTCGGGGTTTAAATTAATGGTAATCACTAGATTGTGGAGGCTGGGGTGATATTTAAGACTCTAAGCGGGGGTTTTTCTATGGCCCCATATGGGGTAGTGGGTTTGACGGTAGAAAAATTATATCAATATACAAATTTGTTTTATTCTATTTCCATTTCACGATTTTCTACAAAGGAAATTATCGGTTTGTGATAACTGAAGAAACTTCATCTCTGCCAGGATTTCTTCTTTTTCATTTCTAAAGGGAATGTTCAAGAAGACCATTTCCCGCTTGCACTCGTTGAAATCTGTGCCGATATCGTAATTTCGGTATCGGATTACCCGTGATTCTTTTCGCTTTGTGTACGTTCCTTGTCCATTTCATGTATAGTCCGTCACAAACTGTGCAAGCGTTATGTCTTCCATATCTTCTGGTCTTTTCTCATACTTATCGAACCAGTTCTCTTTCCAAATATCCGTTGAGTCTTCACCGCATTTCATCCAATTCTTTACGAGTTTTTTGAATTCGTTGTCGTTCGATAGGCCATACAGTGGGTATATAGACTATGATAATGGAGCTTTTCGACATGGGCTCACGTAGGAGATACCAAGCAGCTTCTTGGCTGGTCAATTCGACAGAGTTAATCATATCAACACTCAACTTTCTTGTTATCTCAACGATGTCGAATTCTGGGTGCTCATCCATAGTTTCTACAATCTTACGTTGCAAGTGACTAATACCTCTATTCGTTTTGTTAACATATTCTACAACGTAAGCTGCACACGAATATTCCTCCGTGATAAACTGGAAATCTGTATTTGATTTCAGAACATTGAAAATGAATGGGTTGAAAGGATTATGCAATTTTTCATTTGGGTTTCGTTTCAAGAAAACTCGGTCTCGTTATGCCAGCTCGAAGTATGTTTGTATATTCTTGATCCGAGATCACGTTATTGTCTTCGTAAAATGTATCAATATTCATATAGTCGTTGATCTCTAGATTGTGCCTGAGGCTTGTATAACGTTTGGCATAAGTAGAGAATCCAGGATCTGTTTTCGGCATTGGAAATAATATACCTGTTGTTCGGCTTGGCATAAATGGCGTTTCAAATCTACACTTTTGGGATTTATTGGCCACAACTCGTTTGTAACAAGTGAATGTATGTTTATGAGTTTGTACTTTGATGTTTCCTGATGCCTCGGCAGCTGAAACGGAAATCAACTGGTCAATCATTGCAACAGCATCGTCTCTGTCTGTATTGAGTGCATCTCCTGGTGCATTTTCTAGCCACAACAGTATATGGGCATGAGGACTGCCGCGATGTTGGAACTCGATGCGCTTGAAGTAATGCACTACTCGATATTGTCCAAATGGGCTCCATTTCTTCGACTGCAGAATAGTCATCAAAACGTTGACTAATTTATTGAAGTAAATAGCGCAAGTTACGGCGTCTTCATTCACGAGTGTACTTTTCTGTATATAATTCAACTGTTCTGCGAATTCTTCCGAAATCTCTAGACCATTATTCTTCAATTTGTAGAGTGTTTGCAGTAAATTGTTCCAACCGATTTCATTTGCACTGAGAGTAAGGAACATCGTTGGTTTGCCCAGTTGTCTAATCATGGCGAAAAGATCGCGTTTCCGCTCCGACCAATACCACGTAGAGTTTGGAATTGCCCGTAAGAAAGCGAGGTTACTTTCTATACAATTGTTGATGTAATTCTCCGATTCAATTAGCTGTCGAGTCACAGTTGTGTTCTTACCAACGTGTTTGAAGGCAATAGTGAGGTTATCACAAACCCTCAATCTCATAATCTTCATGGCTACATACAGTAGATGATATGGAGTTACTCTACGACGATCCGAGCGCCTCGACTCACTAGTAGCCATCGTAAACGGTGTAACATGTACATCCTCCCTGAATGTCCGAAATTGCCCCAAATAAATCGCAGGAAAAGATAATTCTTCGGCATGCTCATCGAAAAGCAAACTCTTTGGGATATTATCCTCACCTGGTGCAATCCGTAGATATTTCTCTTCATTCCATAGCAGAGTGTGTTCCTGGGCGGTGAGGCTGTCTTCGATAGGGATATATTCACTAATTTCATCTTGAGGAATTTGATTAGCGTTGTCAGCAACATTGAAGAAAGGCTCATTTATGGTGACATCATACAAGGTATATAGTGGTGAATTTACCAAATATTGTAACATATCCTGAGATTTTCTCTGTTGATTTGGGGTAAAATTGTATTTAAAATCCTCTCCTGTTCAGGGACTGAGGCCTTCAAGTCATCTCTGAACCATAATCTATCACAAATGGAGCACATGTGGCCGAAGGGATTATTTGTAATTTTTTTCGTGAATTGAAATCAAAAATTCTTTTTCTCGTCTTTGCTTTTTCTGGGATGATATCTAGTTTGTTAGAACCTATGAAGATATTACTATCGGATGAGGTAATTATCTCAACGAGGGTTGGAGAAGATACGTACATAGATATGCGGTTTCCTGGGATTCTGTTGCTTCCAACAACAGCTCCAATGCCGGTGAATTTTTCTATGGCATACACATATTCCTTGATTGGTGTTCCTTGTATTGAACTAATTATGATACTCTGGTCTTCAGTTGGGAATGTCTCTTGCATTTGGAAGGTATTGGTGACTTGGGCGAATGATCTTGGTGTAGCCTCAGCTTGGGATTTCTCGGTATGGGTATTTTTTGTAGTACTGTTACTACAATTTTTTCCACTAGTAGGCAGCATCCTGCCTGTATTGGGTGTTCACTTATCCGAAAGGGCGAATTTCGCCCAATTTGGGCTATTGCCGTTAATAGTTGTGTCCGCGGTATAGCTAGTATAATAAGCACTGGCGAGGTGCCGAAGGTTGAGACCGAAGCCCGATTCCCGACATCAGTTTTCGTTTTCGATATATCTCGATATCTCGATATATCTCGAATTCTTCATCAAGTCAGAAAAATAACACGATTGAGAGTACATATAGCACATGACGTTCATTTTCATTCTACATCATTAAAACGGGAGGAGAATGTTTTCAGGATTTTATTTTGTGCATCACCAACATTATGCACTAATGCAACCGATCATAGGCGGGACATTTGGGTCAGTTGTTTCTCGGCTGATATTATGGAGTCATTATCGGAGTTTATATAATTTTATTTTGCGCGTCATCAACATGATGCTTTTATGCAACTTATCATGTGATAATGTATTTTCGGGCGTTCTGGCGGGAAAATTGGGTCAATTGTTTCTCAGCTGACATTATGGTTCCATTATTCGAGTTTTTGTGATTTCATGTTGTGCATCATCAACACACTTTTGCTCTTTGGCGACCGATTACGTGATAATGTATTTCCAGGTTTTCTGGCGAGAAAATTGGGTTGTTTGTTTCTCGGCTGACATTATGGTATTCGCATTGGAATTTTTGTTATTTCATGTTATGCAGCACTATTATGAGGCGCTTATTCAGTTATTCGTTATCGAAAAGGATCCATAGTATACCAATTTTATTTATTTACGGTCAATAGTTATCATGATTCTGTAATTTGTTAACATCCCACTTCCCCAGATGTGAAAACCCGCCTTGAGAGAACCAAGAAAAATTTCTCTGAATAGAATCTCCATCCTATTGTGGGTACGCATATCATTATCAAATATTCCATACATCATGAGTAGAAAAGAACCGTTTCTACTATTATGTATCAACACGATAACTATACACGATACTAATGGAAATCATTCGGCAAATTATTTCTGAGAAAACTGTATCGTACAAAATATATCAACTGAATGTGACCATTGTGATGAATCAACCATAAAAAATGAGTGAATTGTATGTATGCATTGACATACTATTGAATTAGATGACGATGCAATATCAATTGAATTGTAATAAAATTATTGGAATTGAAAACGTTTATCGTTAACTTGATATGACGACGAACATCGATTTTCATATTTTTTTATAAATTTTAAGTGTTTTCATTGACGATGATTCACTGAAATGCGAATAAATACTCTGAAACAAATACGAGTTAAAAGTATTTGTAAATACTCCATTTTTTTCATATACCATGCATGTGTGTGTTTGGATTGTTGCAAGTATGCTTTCACATGAAAAGATTGCAACAAAAATTAGGAACTGGATATTGTAAGATCTAACAAAAATTTCATTCAGTCCTCATAGCCTGATTTGAAAATGTTGTGTAAAAACAATTAAAGTGTGTTTTCATCAATTCCTATATGGATTTTGTGGAATTTTTATCTCAATTTAACTTGTGTTTTTCAATTCAGAGAATATAGAAAAGTAATCGATCGAATTTGATCTGATTATTGCTTTTTTTTAAAAAGACATTTTCTACAGAAATCCATTGTCATAAATTTCCATGGCATAAAGTTTATTTCACTTCGTTTCCCATTTTCTCATAAAAAATTTGAAAAAATTGAAAAATTCAAGTATGAGAATGTTTCTATTCAAAACGTTGCAGTGGAATAATTGAATTCAATCAAATCATTTTGTTTTCTCCATAAAATATAGAATATTCCTCTCTCTCTCTCTCTCTCTCTCTCTCTCTCTCTCTCTCTCTC
>NW_021680588.1:63664-74105 GCF_001412515.2 Diachasma alloeum
TCTCTCTCTCTCTCTCTCTCTCTCTCTCTCTCTCTCTCTCTCTCCTCTCTCTCTCCTCTCTCTCTCTCTCGGCACACATGTTCCCACAACCGTGGATTTCATATTATGTATATTACTTCCACTATCATGCAGTCCCCACCACTGTGAATGTTTTTCTAAGACGCGTAACGTCGATTTTTTACTGTATCATTCGTGAAAAATATTTTCGACTGTAAAAATGGATAAAATTTGGAGAAATCAAGACGTCGAATTGTTCGCTAAATACCTCGCAGATTAATCACCAAGTGAGAATTACTGGGAATAGTAAATGCCTAAATTCCGTCAGAGGCGCATACGTGTATATCATGATAAATACACGGATAATGACAAGTACACATCACCGAAAAACAAGAGAGATCGTGGCGAAAAAAAAAATAAAGAGGAAGAGAATAAATAATTCGAGATATGTAAACTGCGAGATCTTTCAGGATAGTCTTCAGTGACAAGTCTCCACCGTTTTCCGTACAGTGCTCCCGTGTGATTTCTCATTTCGACAAAAAGAACAAAAGTTTGAAAATGGTCGGATCAGTCATCACAAAGTGGAGAGAACCTACCGGATGGTAAGTTTTTATTTATATTTTGAGTGATATTTTTTATAGCAGATTTTGAAGAATACATGCGCGGAAATGGTGCTCGTGGTCTGTCGATCGACCACAAGCATGACATTATTTGCATCGCCTACGCAGATGACTTGGCTCTGCTCGCAGCGAGTCCTAGAGAAATGAGAAGAATCATAAATTTCGCCTCAAGTTATTTTCGATTGAACCAACTGAAGATAAATAAAACTAAATCGAAAATTTTAATTATGCAGAAAGGTAGACCGCCCAAGGATATGAAGTTCACGGTTGACGGTGACCCGATTGAGATTGTTCAACATTACTGTTATCTTGGATGCACTTTTTACAAATCCGGCCTATTTGAGATGCAATCAAATAACTCTAAAATTTCCACACGAACTGCAATCCACACAGTATTAAACATTCTCCATCGGGCTCGCTCGGACACCTGGAACACCAAAGAGCATTTGTTCAAATCTCTCGCCACTAGCGTTTTATTCTATGGTACGGAGGTGTGGGGTCTGAGGCATCTAGAGATGATTAACCAGATGCAGACCTACTTTTATAAACGATTGTTAGCAGTGCCTAAACATTGTCCTAGTTATGCGGTACGGGTAGAAGTTGGAGCTATTCCCCTCGAACTCTATGTCGTAAAGAGATGTCTAAATTGGTTTGTAAAGATTATGAGAATGGATGAACAAAGATACCCCAAAATTTGTCTCCGAAAACTTCTGAACGTGTCTCGTAACCCCAAAATTAATCCCAAATATAACTGGTGCAAGCAGCTGAATAATATCATAGCGCCCGACCTCCCTGAAGGCCTCGAGAATCTCTGTACACATGAGAATCTCGGTGATACAACAAAAGAAATTATCAGCCGCTATGAAGTTGACCTCCGGGAGAGAGACCGCCTTCGACTTCCCTCCTCTTCTCTTCCAGTGTATCCACACCTGAACCTCACCCTAAACTCTGAACCACAGCCATATCTCAATTTTAAAGTTCCAATCCACATTCTCCAACCAATAGCCCAATGCCGCCTCCTAACAAGTATCGCACCCAGAATTAACGTTGACAAATTCTCTCTCAAACTCTCGGAAGAACCCTTTTGTCCCATTTGCTCTCTCCCTGAATCCAATGACCTGTATCGTAACCTTGCGATCTGCCCCAAATTCACCGAAGAGCGAAAAATATTAGCTGAAAAATTACGATTCCCTTGCGTAAACATTAACGCCGTCAGACATATCCTTAACGCAAGCACTAAAGAAACTGTAACTGCACTTTTCTCCTTTTTGATTAAAATTTGTAAAAAGTTGAACATGGACTCCACGAACTAAAGATGAGGGCGTTTTATCTTCCCGCACTAGAGATTTAAGGAATTACTATCTGTAACCTAGTTTGTAATACATAGGAATATTGTATGAATTTTCACTCTGTATATACGCAAGTCAGCTCGATTCCCCATTGTACAAGACTGTATTGTCTAAACGATGAATAAATGAATTGAATTGAATTGAGTGATATTTTTTGTTAAAATTCTTGTTCGGTTTTTCGTATAAAAATAAAATGTTCACATAGTTTTCTTGTTCATAATTTTCTGGGTAATTTTATAGAATCCGATTCTCGTGCATTTTTTTGTGAGATAGAAATTTTTTTTTTGTTTAAAAATTTTCAGCGTTACGTTTTTAGTCCAATTTTTTCCTAAATGTGTGCATTTTTTTTTGTTTTTTAACCGTCTCTTATGTAGTTTACAGGTATTTTCCATTCGGTTCTCGTCTAGTTTTCTTTCGTTTTTGAACTTTTCTATTGCGGTTTTCGTCCAATTTTTCAGTGTCGAAATTGTTTTTGAAAGAATTTTTTTGTGAAAGAAATATTTGCTCGCGTTTTCTCTCGTCGAAATTTTCCGGGTTAGATTTTTCGTTTTCGAATTTTTCTGCTTCGGTGTTGTCCAATTTTTCGGCGTTAAATTTTGAGTTGAATTTTTTTCAAAATGCGTGCATTTTTTCGGTTTTTAAACGTTTCTTATGGAATTTGGATGTATTTTCCATTCGGTTTTCGTCTCGTATTTTTTCGATTTTGAATTTTTCTCTTCTGGCTTTCCTCCAATTTTTCAGTGTCGAATTTTTTGTGACAGAAATTTTTGCTCGTTTTCTCTCCAGTAAAAATTTTCCGTGCTGGATTTTTTCGTTTTCGAAATTTTCTATTCCGGTGTCGTCCAATTTTTCAGCGTCAAATTTTAAGTTAAATTATTTTCATCACGCTGTGACGAAAAGTGAACTTTTCGGCACACTCCTCGTGCCTAAAAGTCCAATTTCCGCCACATTGTGATGAAAAATATTGTTCGTAAATCGTGAAAAAATGTTTTTTAGCTCGTGGGATTATATCACGAGCCTTCGGCTCGTGATATAAACCTCCCACTCGCCAAAAAACACTTTTTTGCACTCGTTACGAAATATACTATTCCAAAATGAGTGCCTTTTTTTCGGTTTTTAAACGTCTCTTATGGACTTTGCATGTATTTTCCATTCGGTTTTCGTCTCTTTTTTTTTTATTTTGAATTTTTCTATTCTGGTTTCCCTCCAATTTTCAGTGTCGAAATTTTTTGTAAAAGACAATTTTTGTGACAGAAATTTTTGCTCGCTTTCTCTCCCGTAGAAATTTTCCGTGCTGGATTGTTTTCATGAAAAACTCATTCGTCGCATTTTCCATAGATTTTTTGTCAATCAAATTTCAAAGGTTTTTTTAATTTTCAGATGTATGCGACCAGCTCTTAAAGATCCCCCATCGAGGATTTATAAGACCTCCATAACCTCTTCGATGGGCTTCCATCAAAAAATGTATTTTTTTTTTAGATTTAGGTTTCTTGAATAAAACAATGTGATCTACTTTTCTCCTTTTTCATTTAAAAAAAAAAACCTCAACCAATTTACTTCCCTCTAAAATGAGTATTCAAGAAAAAACAAAAAAAGTTTACGTTTTTTGTTTCATTTTGAAACAAAAATGATTTTAAAAAAAACTTACATGTAAAAAAAATCTTGAATTTATAAAAACTTATATCTACAAAGAAAAACTTACATCTAGTGTTAAAAACTTACATCTAGTTTACATTGTAACATGATCAAAATCATGTACTGTTCCTCGCCTGAACTGACCGCGGATCATGGGGGAAAAATTACTATTTTTACCCCAGCGAGGAGTCGGATCACCCAGGGCCACAATTGTTATTTTCTTCATTTCTTTTATTTACTCTTTCTTTTATTATTCTCTCAAATTCTGTCGATCGCGCTCACCGCGGGTTATGCTTGAGCTTCGCGACGAGGGGAGTAGAGCGGAGCATCCGGAATGGCTATAAGTTGGCGCTACAGCAGATGACGAGTAGCGCACCCACGAGCACGCACATACTGAGCCTGGGAGACTCACACCACGAAGGACGTGTCAGACGATCGACGCACGCCAGCAGGCATCTCAGGTCTCTACGTGCGAACCCCCACTACCTCACCGATGGATTGGTGGCACAAGGCCACCCAAGAAAAATAAAACTCACGCTGTAGCATCGAGGGAGCCACGGATTATGTTGGCTCATGCACCATTCAATGCGGATCACCTCCACCGATCGCGAGGCGCAAGTTTCAGTTTTCTGGGACTCATAAATACTGAATAATTACCCGGGTAGAAAAATATCCGTCTTTGGAAGATATTTGAAAGGTCTTTGGGAAAACTCTGAAAGATTATTCCAAAGATCTTTTTTTTGGCGCCAAGAGATCTTTCGGAAGCCGAAAATTCATCTGTGAAAGATCTTTGTCATGGAAAAATATGCTTCAAAAATGTTATTAAAAGATCTTTTGAATAAAAAAATTTGTGTTTGAAAGATCTTGGAAAGATAATTTTTTTTCCAATGAGCACAAAAATCGTTCCTGTCCGGGCCCTCAGCAAATCACAAATTTTGGAAGCGAACCAACTTTTGAAGCGCACCAATTTTTGAAGTGGAGATATTTTGGAAATGGAACCATTCTTGAAAGATCTTGGAAAGATAATTTTTTTTCCAATGAGCACAGAAATCGTTCCTGTCCGGGCCCTCAAAAAATCACCAATTTTGGAAGCGGACCAATTTTTGAAGTGGAGATATTTTGGAAGTGGAACCATTCTTAAAGCGGATTCATTTTTCAAGCGAACTCATTTTTTAAGCCACAACAATTTTCAACTGACCTCATCTCTTACGTGGACCCAGTATTGAAATGGATTCATTTATTAACTGCACCCATTTTCGAAGTGGGCCCATTTTCAAAGTGAACTTGCTTTTCAAGCGGGTTAATTTTTTGAAGTGGGCCTAGTTTTCAAACTTGACTCATTTTTCCAGGGGATCCATTTTTCAAGTGGATTCATTACTAAAGCGGACTTTGAAGTGAGCTTTGAAGTAGATCCATTAGAAAAGCAAACTCATTGTTGTTAGTGAGCCCATTTTTCAAATATACGTTTTCTTAAGTTGGACCCTTTTTCTTTTTTTTGAAGTGGACCCATGCTTCAACCTCTTTTTGGCGTGGATCCATTTTTGAAGTGGGCTCTTTTGAAGTAGCCTCTCTTGAAGTGAGAACTTTCGTAGTGGGCCGTTCTTGAAGTGGCCTCATTTTTTGAATTAGGCCTATTTTTTAGGTGGACACATTTTCGAAGTCAACCCATTTTTGAAGCGGAATCATTTTTAAAGTGAAAATTTTTTCAATTCAATTATTTATTATTGGATAATATTACATAGCCCCATGGTAGGGGGAAAAGATTGACATAAGTTTACAAAGAAAAATATTGAGTGCTCCATATGGAGGTACATAAGGCGATGTGGGCTACCGCATGAATCGAGTGCGATAGACATAAAAATAAAAAATAAATGCAACTATAAGAGATTTCGATTGGCAGAAAACATCGTAGTGATTCACCTTCGAATGATCTAATGACAGGAATCCAATGAGAAACATATCAAGTATACGTGGTAAAATTATTCAGTACAGTTTAAGGTGCGTCTAATCGCTATACAATTGAGGAAAAATTTATACACACTTTTCATCTCCGAGAAGTTGGCAGTAAATAATACATTACTTCGACAGTTTCCAATGAAGTTCTGGTAAGATTGGAGGAAGTCCTTCTTAAAGCGTTCAGTTACTTTATAGGTGACACAAAGATGTTAAATTAAATCTCAATCATCAAGATGTCAATGATTGCATGTCTTCAACAGCTTAAAAGATACTTTTTTTCTCTTCATCTCGCTTGATAAAGTGAATGATGGTCAAGAAGGTATTTAGAGAACCAGTGCACCGAGGGATTCAGTGAAGAGGCAGGAGGGAAGGAGAGAATTTGATAGGAAGTTGAACCAGACCCATTTTTGAAACTGGCACATTGTTTAAATGGACCCATTCGTGAGCGGTCACATTTATGAAATAGACCCATTTTTCAAGTCAACATATTTTTCAGATGGATATATTTTTGAAGTGGACTCATTTTAAAAATGAATATATTTTTGTAGTAGACATATTTTTGAAGTGTGGCTCTTTTAGAAATGAGTTTATAATGGGTTTATTTTGAAGTCGACTACTTTTAAAATTTTCGTTCAATTAAAAATATTATGTATACATGGTATCCTATTCGAAACAGTACAACTCAATATTTCTTATAAGAAGAGAGTGACAGCAAAATGATTTCGATCAAAGTTGTTCGATCAAAGCGACATTCGGTAGGTAGTCCAGGCAATCTAGAAAAGCCACATACTTTAGTAAATGCAAATTAGTCGCGCTTCGATGAAATTTATACCAAACGTCCAGAATATTGCCCTGAACAACATATAAAAATGGAAAGNGGGGGTTAACGCCAAGAACACGAATAACTTTCATTCAGAATATCCAATTGAGAATAGAAAAATATCAGTTTGTTGAACAAGAAAAACTCAACAAATCATAAGCGAGAACCTATCCCCTAGGAGTTATCGTTTTTTTTAAATTAATTCATAACTACGTACTATTTACAATTGCCTAAAACAATCAGCTGTTAGCGCAAGGCCCACCCCCTGCTGCGCACGCAACCCACTCTCATCGGCGCTATGCGCAGAGCATTCAAAGAAAAAATTTATTGAGACATATTCTATATATATTAATGTATATTAATGTAATTACAATGATATTCTTTGGAGGAGTTATGAATTGAAAAATTGTAAATATACTATAAATTATTGGATTTTTTCAACTTCTTTTAATCCTTTGAATGTTCTGCGCATAGCGCCGATGTGAGTGGGTTGCGTGCGCAGCAGGGGGTGGGCCTTGCGCTAACAGCTGATTGTTTTTGGCAATTGTAAATAGTACGTAGTTATGAATTAATTTAAAAAAAACGATAACTCCTAGGGGATAGGTTCTCGCTTATGATTTGTTGAGTTTTTCTTGTTCAACAAACTGATATTTTTCTATTCTCAATTGGATATTCTGAATGAAAGTTATTCGTGTTCTTGGCGTTAACCCCCTAATTTTCAATAGTTTTTTAATAATTAAAAATATAATTGGAACACCTAGACCCTCTCCATTTTGATATGTTGTTCAGGGCAATATTCTGGACGTTTGGTATAAATTTCATTGAAGTGCGACTAATTTGCATTTGCAATGCTAGATTGCCTATACTATCTGCCTCACTACCTCTCGGCCTCTGCTCCTGTGCCTCACTGCCCCTCTGCCACGCTACCGCTCTGCCTCTGCCTTTCTGCCTCTCTATTTCTGTCTCTCTCTCCCTGTCACCGTTACAATGTGCCTCACTTTTCCACATCTCCACATCCTCACTCCCTCACTTAATTTACAGAGCACATGCATGAAGCCCCGCATAATGCCACCGACATTGTGACAGCAGACATCCAGAAGAATGTCAACGAAGAAGCTAAAGGGACAGATGAATCGGCTAACAACACCCGAGAAAAGACGGATGGAATGATCACGATGAGAAAAAAACCACAAGCTGAACAGAACATCAACGGGGAAATTGAAAAAAACCTTTGAACCAGAGGTTACTGAAATCAACAAAGTTGAGAAAATTAAGGGCGGTATTAAGATTCCTGAAAGGCAAATGGACACAAATAGAGATGATGGAGAATGCATGGAGGGAGATCCAGGGCAGACCGCCAATGAGAAAAGTGAGGAGATAAGAATATTCGACAACAATAACTGCAGGGGAAATTCCAAAACGAATGGTATTCAAATTCTCCCTGTCGTTTCCATTCTGACTCCCACTCACTCCTCTCACGCCCACATACGCTTCCATTTCCGACCTCATTCCCACTCTTTCTCTCACTTACAACTTCACTCCTACTTCCAATCCGACTCTCATCCTTGATCGCACTTCCACTCTCACCCTCACCCCCGCTCTGATTCAAACTCCTACTTCAACTTCCGATTTCCACTGCTGTTTACATTCTCACTTACACTTTTCCTATCTCGCATTTCTACTTTCACTCTCATTCTTATTCACCCTCTCTCATTCGTACTTCATGGATAGATAACATATTAGAATCTCCTGATGATGTCGCGGTCAGAATGACAACAGAAAGAAGCGATATGAACGACGAGAAGGGGCGAAACGTCAATGAGAGAATTGAAGGGATGAGGGAATTGGAAAGCAATATTAGCAAAATGGACATTGACATGAGGATTCCTATTTATATTTTGAACACTGCCAAGAACATCGTAGCAGGAAGAGAAATCAGAGCTTTCTCTCCTGCTGTCTCTAGAAGCGGAAGTAGAAACAGTGATAGAAGACGAAGCGGCGAAAGGAGAGGAAGAAGCAGTAGAAGCGGAAATCGAAGTAGAGGAAAAAGCGAAAGGAAAACCCGAGACAGAAGCCGAAGCAGAAGCCGAAGCAGACGCCGAAGCCAAAACAGACGCTAAGCGTAAGCGTGAGCATGCGCGTGTGTATGTGTGGATGGGTGTATTTGAATTCATTTTTTCATTTTTAAATTTCTTTTCGTATTTGCGTTCTTTTTATTAATTTTACTGATTATATATCCATTCGTGATTTCTTCAACAATTATATAATTAAATTTCGGTCAATATTACTAACGCATTTACTGTATCATGTACTTCACTAATGTATCATGTTCATCCGTCTGGTTTCAGTAAAAATTTTCTGGTTATTCATATTAAGAATAATCCCAGTTCTCCTCCTACATCATCCAAATCCCATCCAATCATTTCTTATGACGTCACGAAGATGTAGAACGCTATATAAATTCCCGTATTTAATGTAAATTAAAATGTTACTTTGGCTAGCACGCAAAGTAACGCTGGCATTTCAACCTGAATCGCTTTAAAATCAGAAGAGTTTATGTTGTACATTCACTCGAAAGTTGGTCGTGAGTAGCCAGTAAGCGCACTAAGGGTTGTATGCGACAAACTTACGAGCGAATGAATGATTTTGACTCGAGGCAATATGTCGCTAATCCTGACGGGTTTTTTACACTTGAAAATTGAGTTCGTTGAACAATGCATCCACTTTGAAAAAAACCCACTTCAACATGCCCACCTTGAAAGAAGCCCACTTTAACATGCCCACTTCAAACGGTTGGAACATGTCCACTTCAAAAATGAATCCTCTTAAAAAGTGAGCCTGCTTCAAGAATGATTTCACTTACAAAATGACTCCACTTCAAAAATTGATCTGCTTCAAAAGTTGGTTCGTTTCAAAAATTGGTGATTTGGTGGTTGCCTAGACAGGAACGATTTCTGTGCTCATTGGAAAAAAAATCATCTCTCAAAGATCTTTCAAAGACAAATTTTTTTATTCGAAAGATCTTTCAATACAATTTTTGAGGCATATTTTTCCATGACAAAGATCTTTCAAAGATGAATTTTCGGCTTCCGAAAGATCTCTTGGCGCCAAAAAAAATATCGTTGAAATAATCTTTCAGAGTTTTTCCAAAGATCTTTCAAATATCTTGCAAAGACGGATATTTTTCTACCCGGGATATTAATGATTTAAAATAAATTGGATTGCAAAAAACTGCAAATTTCCAAAAAATCGTATTTTTCACCATTATTAATATTTTTTTTATTTTTTCTCTTCAAAATATTCGCCTGATATCCCACTTTTCAGAAAAAAATTGGTAAAGGAATCCCCGGCATCGAATTTTTTGGATTTCGAATTTGGCGTGGAACTGCCCATAACGAAATCATTTGTGAATCCCATGAGAATGAAGTTCCCCAGGAGATAAATACACCTTTTACGCCCTTTCGTTAATTGAACGAACAAAGCAACCTTTTTTTTGATAAACAAAGAAAAACGTAAAAACTTAATGAAGAAAAAAATGGAATTGAATAGTTGGAATATTCATCCAATAATTTTTGTTCATATCAATGCTGAAGTACAAAAGAGAAATACTGGAAAAAACGTCTAGGGTGTTCCTAACACCCCACGCGAGGATAACAGAAATAAAGTTATTTTTCGCTGTTATTCCGTGGTTCCTACAATTTTTAGTTCATCAAGATCCAATTTCTGGAAACTGACGAAGAATCGAATTTGAATCAAACAGCGTTATTCAATAATTAATAAAGATTATTATTTATTATTAAATTAATTATGAGCGCAAATACTTGGATTCACGCATCCAGTTCTCTTGCGGAGATCTCCCATTCATTTTCATTGGGCACCACTGGTATACCTTCATCATTTGTCCAATTGC
Organism: Diachasma alloeum; assembly: GCF_001412515.2. Classification (NCBI taxonomy): domain Eukaryota; kingdom Metazoa; phylum Arthropoda; class Insecta; order Hymenoptera; family Braconidae; genus Diachasma; species Diachasma alloeum. Next base: position 73,952 of record NW_021680588.1, read on the forward strand.
AACTAGTTCTTCCATCTCTAAAGTCAAATTAGTACTAAGGAATTCGCCCGATAACAAATGAATAGTATTAATTTCTGCTATATCGACACTGTTTAACCGACGAAAATGGTGGTGTACGTCTGGGATGTGTTCGGAAAAATTTGTGTAAACTCTG
>NW_021680588.1:74117-84929 GCF_001412515.2 Diachasma alloeum
GATTTGCGAAAATGATATTACTGAAGCCATCTGGGTTTTTTTCTGATGAATCTGATATAATTCACTTTTTTGATTTATTGGGCGCTTCGAGCTTCAGGCGCCATGTGCTCGTACCAAAGGACATCATTTTATCGAGTGAGGATCCACATCCACCTTTGCACCATAACCCATAGCTTTAATGCGGCAAACTTAACTCAGTTCTTATTTGTTGACATGAGATGATGTAGGTTTTTTCTAGAGTTTCAGTTTAGATATTGTGGGGATATGAAATAGTTTAAACATGTGATTAACTGGGGAGTGGGGATGTTAGATTTTTGGGGACGCGTCAACATGATTTTTAGAGCTCAAGTAGGTCACGGGTTTTTGATTCAACTCTAAGTTGGTGGTATCATTTCAGGTGATGTCGATCAGTGTTTTACTAGCATTGGATTGCACATGATGGATTCTCAATTAATTTCTATTCAGAATTGTTATTTGTTAAATATCAGTTTAAAGATTATTCTGTTATTTTTAATAGTTATCAAAAATAGCTGCTTATAGGTTATCATAAAAGATGTATTTTTGTATTTTTCTTGAATATAGAATAAATACATGCACCTGAGGAGGAACGCCTTGAGCGTTCGAAACGTCGTGCAATTTGTTGAGTAATTTTTTCGAGATTTTTTGACTGTTCCTGATCAAAGTATGGCCCAAAATAGCTTCTGATATTTAACAATGAACAGTCGAGAACTTCAGTTTGATTTATTCAATCCTTGTTTCAAACATTTAGGAAGCCAGCCGATTTTTAGCAACCCGGAATCGACGAACCGCAAACGGAACCGCATTTCCTTAAAATCAAATATTTATTGTCCCCAAAAATCCAATAACGACAAGAAACGCAACGAAAACCATCCGTAGAAATATAGATTACGAGGGTACGGGATTTACCCAGTTGCTCAGTGTGCGGGTTGTGGAGAGAGGGGTAGATTCATGGACGAGAACGTCAATTAACAAAGACAAGCATCGATCGAGAAACCAACGAAACAATGTTTTAAACTCTAAACGAGATAGGTATTAGTGCACATTCAATAATCAAATATAATTCTACTGACGTGTTCCGTTATTGCCAAAATTAATACAAAATCGTAAATTCTTGCAAAATACATTACATCAATATGACTCAAAACAATTTTAATTACTCTAAAATAATTAACTAAAATCCAAGAGACTCGAAAATATTTGAATTGTAATTTTAATTATGAAGAAGAAAACGATCCCAACCCAAAGCTGACAGGAAGCAAAAGTATTGCCCACGAAGTGAACACGAATCCGAGAAAGAGAGGACGCGCGGACGTAACATGAGTGCGAGAGAGAGCGAACAAGATAGCTACGCGAACGCGAGAGGGAGCTAGGAAAAATATACGTATTTTTCCATTTTCGACCGATAATTATTCGTATTCTAGATTTTAGAGAGCATCCACAATCGTTTCCCGATAATTAATCATTTGTAATATAATAAATCATGGATATTATCCATCAAAAAAGTATCAAAACGGAGCTAGAGAGCTTGACTCAGCCACGTGGCTGTTTTACCGGAAGGGAGCATTTCATAACTGGAAATGGAAGTTTTCTCCATCGAAACAGGTAGCTTCTAGTATGAAATAATCAATTAACACGTAGAAATCTAGTTTATTTACCGTAGAGAGCTGAATAAATTTTTTTATTATGGATTCCAACCATTAAAAGTAAAGGTACCAATAAGATAGCGTCCCCATGGCCAACCGGAATTTCACAAACTCCAACCATAAAATTATCACAAAGCGCGTGAAAGGTAGCCAAAACTTATTTTAGATAGCACATTTTTCTCTCAAAACCCTAGTGAGTTCGAGAAAATCACGAAAAATAGGTAGCATCACGGAATTACGCAGAAATGAGCAAGATACAAGACAGCAAGGGAAACGTAGCAAAGCAAAAGGTGGCATTGAGCATCAATCGCTTGAGCGAGATGCATAGATTATTAAATTTCACAAAATTCACTTATTTCAGGGAGCGTAATTTATCCTCGATGAACTTCAGGTAGCTGAAAGGTAGCATTGGGTTCGTTCGAAGGGTTTTCTGCCCTTCAAACCATGAATTTCGGGGTTGGCGTCATTCCACGCGGTGCACTTTGTTTTCCGAAAACTGAAAATCATAGAACTCACTCTTAAATAAGTACATTGATACTTACCATGGTTTGGAGAGTCGTCGTAAGCGGTATTTTGGCTAGTTACCCCGATAATTATCTCGTAAAACGGAATTTCTAAGGAGCTATAATTTTAGAGATACCTCACTCGTGATGATCCGGGCCACTACTGTAATGGCGACTACCACGTACTTCCGTTCGGGCCTGTTGCGTAGTTCTGAGAAGTCTAGTGAAGACTAGCCCCATACGGTGCTGACTTGAGTGCCGGAAATGTGAATTATCGACTGCCTCGGTAATTGTGCGCGAAATATTCAAAGACTTCAATTGAAATTTTAATGCAATATTGATTTAGATTATTTTAACCGAACGAAACCGTAATTACTCAAACTCGAAACTAAAACTGAGATATTTGAGCAGCTCTTTGCTCTATCTACGACCGAAATAAGGTAGCTTATGTACAGAGGGCACTCTCCGGGGAGGAATTAGGACTTTACCAACGAAAACGCAACACTAAAACTAAAACTAAAACCCAATGGCGATCCGTATTGACAACTGGGTGATTATCTCCACGGCCTTACAACGGAAAGCCCTAATACTTTCGCGCAAGGGAGCGCAAGCATCTCAACTCGACCTATGTACTCACCCTATCGACAAACCAAAAAGGGTTACAGGAAATACTGGGTAGCAGATTACCTTGGCCAAATATTTCGCGGTGATATCCTGATCCTTAACCAAAATTTAATTTTCAACAAAACCAAACTCTACCGACATAGAAATTTGCAGAAAACATCTGTAATTTTTTTTTCCTATTCTACAAGGATTTTTTTAATATTTTACATATATTTGTTAAGGAATTAATATATAATATTTTCAACTCACTACAGGGACAGGGAGTGGAATTTTCAGTACGATGAATTTCACAATGCTAATAATCCGTTTTGCCACGTGATTGGCTACTACCGCCACCATCGGAACCAATGTGAACTACATGCTGCGTAACATGACTTTAGGGGTCCCACCAGCCGCTGTTTGCCCTCCATCCCTCTATTCTCCATGACACTATATAACATAAGATACTGTTGGTAATTCCTGGATGCAAAAAATTAGAATTCGAATTATGCTGTCAACTCAATAGCTCGAGTGTGACCGTTCTTGTTAGAAGATAATGGGAACACGAAAAATGTGCATGATAGTTCGTTGCTATGTGCATATCTTCGTAAATATTGAACGAATCAAATTGATAACCGCATCAGTGGAAAACTGATTGGTGATTTATATCGTGTAACTAACGACAGTTTTCGTCTACGTGGCCGCATTTTTTATTAGTTTATGGAAAATCAACTGATGAGGGTAGGAGAAGGGAAAGTTGTTTTGTGTACAGATACTTGGTAGCTCTCGTCGTTTTTGTGAGGTTATCAGGCGCGACTTGGCCGATACGCTATTGCGTATCTCGATAGTGAAAAGCCACAAGATCTGGAGAATACGCCGCATATGGGAGAATTTCCTAGCCCAACGTGGAGATAACTTTCAGGTTTTCTTTTGTTGTGTGTCGCCGCATGTTGTCATGCAGCAAAATTACTTGCTTCGTACCACTACCAGTGAAAGGTCTTTTTTCCTCAATAGCATCACTCAATTTCAAATAGATAATAACAATTTTTTCCCGTGAATTCGCAGTACTCGTCTACACAACTTTCGCCTCTTAGGATTGTCATAAAATATCCACTTTTCACCCCAGTCACAATTTTACATAAAAAGTCTTTTTGTTTGAGTCTGGTCAGTAGGAACGTGGCAATTTTACAGCGTCGACTTTTGTTTTCTGAGGTAAGAAGATGGGGCACCCAACGACCTTCCTTCTGTATCCTACCAATTCTTTCTAAATGCTTCGAAATAGCTGATTGAGTCATTCCGAGAGTATCAGCAAGCTCCTGTTGTGTTTGTTATGTTTGATAGGTTCTCTAATTTTTGTCCTGAACTTTTTTTGGTTGCCCAGGACGTTCTTTATCCTGGCAATCAAAATTTCCATCTCGATATTTTTTAAACCACTTTTTACATGGACTATAATAAGATACAGCACTCTCTCCCGAGGGCGAACAAATCATTTCTTGTGTTTCTGCAACAGTTTTTCCAAGTTGGAAGGTGAAAAGAAGGGAGTGCCTCAAGTGCTGCTTGTCGAACGACATTTTTATTTACTATATTTTTTGAGGTTGTGTTAATCGGACCACAATCGCACTTGAGGGGTTTGATAGTTCACAGATGGCGCTTCAAAACGCTTTTTATTGCGGGAAAATATTCTAATTCAAATAGGTGTTCTAGTCAACGTAATCTAGGGGCCGAGAATTAAGTCATACACCTAATATATACAATAATCAAATTCAGTAGTTGAAATTGCGCCGAAACCGAAGAATTTGCACACACACATACACGCACACACAAACCCACACACACACACCTCCTAGGAACTGCAGGACCTTGTCGACGGTGGAGGGGCTTAAGAGTTCAAGACAAGGCGTACACTTTTCAGGACATCTTAAGAGAGAAGCCCAACTCCAAAAGCGGCATGCAGGGTGGGCTCCCTACAACAGTCTCACCCCAATGTCGAGGTGTTCACCATGCCGAGCTCTGAAAGGCGCCAGGTGTAGTTGGCGTCGCAAACGGTGGTGGCTGGGGCACGAGGTCCCACCCCGGGTGTGTTTAGCTGCCTTACTCCGGCAACCAGGGCTCTGTTGGAGAGGACAGTTATTTTTCTAGGTACTCGTGGGAACACTATGATGAATTTAACAAATAACCCAAATGAAGATGCTGGAGGTAGAAATGGGTATCAGCAGTCGAAGAGGAGGAAAGAGACAGGACCAACTCCACCCACCAAGATACCAGCTGAATCGCACAAAGGTACGGACTGGCAAGATGTCAAGAAGAAGAAAAAGGAGAACCAACGTACAACGCAACCCCTGAAGCAGCGTACAAGGCAGCAACGGAAACAGCCCCAGCAGAAGAAGGGGTCGCGAAAATCAGTGATCAAGCTCAATGCGCTGATTATCCGGCCAAACGAAAAACAGAAATATGCTGACATACTCAGATTGGTGAAAGACATCCTTGATGATCAGGTCCGTACCTCGGTCGATAAGATCCGCAGAACGGCCACTGGGGATCTATTGATTATTCTCGCCAAGGAGAATAAAGATGGAGGCCATGGATCCCAAAAAAACCATCGCTGAACTCCTTGGGGATGATGCTGAGGTGGTCAGTAAGGGGCCACAAGAAGACCTCGAGATGCGTGATCTTGACGAAACGACGACGAAGGAGGATATTCACGCAGCGCTGCAAGAAGCGGTGGGAAAAGCGTGCGAAATCCCTCTGGATGCCGTCAAGTCTCTTTGCAAAGCCTATGGGGGGACTCAGATTGCCTTGGTGACACTGCCGTCGTCGACGGTGGAGATCATTCTGGGCGACCGTGGTAAGATCAGGGTTGGCTGGGTAAACTGCAGAATTAGAGTAGTGGAGAGACCAACCAAATGTTTCAAGTGCTGGCATTATGGACATCTCGCCACTCTGTGCAAGAGAGTAGTTATGCTAGGCGGGTTCTGTATAGTACTTCGCCGAGCTACCGCCAGGCGGCGCCACCGCCATGGAAATTTCTAGATGGATGACGTCATCGATGAGTCATTCAAATCGTTGGCTGATGACTCATCGGCTCATTATGGAATTTTCTAAACGGATGACGTCATCGATGAGTCATTAGGACCGTTGGCTGATGACTCATTGGCTCATTAAGGAATTTTCTAGACGGATGACGTCATTGATGAGTCATTCGGACCGTTGGCTGATGACTCATCGGCTCGGGGGCGTGGTGGGGGTACTTCCTGTGTCCTGTTGGGACTTGCATGGAATACAATACTAGTGGCGGCGCCACAATCGCGGAACGTTCGAGAAGGATGACGTCATTGATGAGTCACTCGGGCTGATGAGATATGTACTTGCACGGTGGGGGAACTCCCCGTAAGTCCGAAACGTGTGCAAATATTTAACACCATTTGCAAACATTTTGCAAACATTTGACAACATTTGCAAACATTTGGATACATATGACAACATTTGCAAACATTCTGCAAATATTTGCAAACATTGGACATTTGCAAACATTTACAAACATATGCAAATGTGCAAATATGTAAAAACAAAGGTCGAATATTTTCAAGATAAATGACATCGGGGAGTCACTCAGACTGATAACTCACCGATGTGCGAGCTGGGGGTTTCCTGTAAGTCCTGCTGAGACTTGTACATTCGAGAAGGATGACGTAATCGATGACTCATCACGCGGTGGGGGGTCCCCCTTAGTCCTGTTGGGACTTGTATGAAATATAATGACCGGTCGAAACTTGTATGAAATCGGATATTGGCGCTACCATCGCGGAACGTTCGAGACAGATGATGTCACTCAGGCTGATGACCCATCGGTTCGTGGGGTGAGGGTGTCGGCTAAGTCCTGCTGAAACTTGCATGAAATAGGATACTCGATTAGTCTCGAATATTCTCCATGGTTCCCGATTGTTTCATGATGAATCATCCATTGGGAGTTGGAGTGGGGATAACTCGCGAACTCTGCACGATCCACACTCAATACAAAATCAAGTTCAGTTTACTGAATCTCAACTCGGAGCGTGAAGTTTAACTCATGGTTTTTTAGATCCTTATAATATCATTTTCAATAGTTTTACAATTCTTGCAAATTTGCTATTACTCAGATTGCTCGAGATCATGATCGTTTCAGACGTCGAATAAATTCATGTGAAGAAATACTGAACCCTATATTATCAAAATAATATAGGGGGACTCTTTTTGAAACTCGTTTCACATAGTTTTAAGTTATGTTTAATGAGAAAAGGATGTGCATAATAATCAGATCAGCTCAGTTCCACCGTATTGTCTCACGGAAGATGATGTTATTAGCAAGGTCTTGCATTCAGCACTTTGAGAATATCACCACTGGATAGATTTGTTGAAGAAATACGTGATCTCCAGAATATACGCTCCAGAACAAAGAATCAGAAAGAAAGATTCTGTTACTACTATTGGCTGCTGAGCGATCAGTTTGGAGCTATAATGCAAAAATTACGACAATTGAATGGTGAAATGAATCATGTTCATTGTGAATTTAAATCACTATCCAATGTTCCTGATGTTGGATATATTCATTTCTATTCGAGTGATAGAAATTCTGCATACCACAATGGAGACAGGACAAGCGCAAAGGATCAAGCGAGTTCAATTCCAATTGGAACTTTAAGTCCATTTGATGGTAAATTGGGGCTATGCTTATCAATCTGCTCATCGACATCCATGGGAGAAAATCGCTTGCGATCATGATCGTTTTAAACGTTGAATAAGTTTTCATGCAAGAATATTGAATGCTATATTATCAGAAGATTATAGACGGAATATATTTAATACTTATTTTAAGATAACTGTATGATAATTATAAGAAAACAAGTATACATAAAATAATGAAAACGCTTCGTTAAATGTTGAAAAAGTTTATTCATTTATTTAAATGTGTACGTTATTACCATTACTATTATTATTATGAGAAACAATCTGAGAATATATATAATTCCACAAGTGGTTCTAAATAACCCCAAGGTAGAGTATCTGTTGTATGGAGTGAAATCATACGCTTATCTTCTTCCCAACTCAAAACCACCTTCTGCTAGCAGATTGTGTGTACCTTATGTTTTTTGCTCTGGATTAAATACTGATTTCTGACAATGTGCTCATTACCAAAAAGACAATTTTTATAATCATTGAATGTGCTTTTCCTGAGCGTAGCAGCGTTAACACCTTCAGCTTTCTTCTTAGCTTTCTTATCATTCGACATCCTAAATGCGTATGTTTTGGCTCGTAGACATAAAAATTCCACCGTGATTCGACGATTATTGTCATCCTTCATGAGTCCTAATACTTTCTTGTTTGCGAGCGTCATTCTATACTCATTATTCTCTATATAATCAGGTGTATCGAACATGTGTATGTCTTATTTTATAGACTCACAGATATTTGATACTTGAAACAGATAGAGTAAGCTATATGTATCGGTATATATGAGTTTTGCTGAATCCCCAAATTTCAACTTAACATGGTTCTGATAAAAGTAATATATAATTGTTTTTGATAAATCGAGAATCATAAATCCAATATGGATAGGTTTCGTGAAATATACGGATGTTCCTTTCATTGCAATAATAACCATATTATCATCAAATACCATACACCTATGGAAATTGGATTTTGCAATCAATGCTTTTGCTCCATATCGACCACTCCAGTGTGTGACGAGCTTAATATCTTTCTGTTTTCTAGCATTTTCCATAGTTTCTCAGAATGCAGCATTATTCATCAAATTATCTATGTTCTTTTTGAATTCATTTTTTGACTATTGTCTTTTCATAGTATTCAGATCAGTGTAAGATTCCAACCAGGGCTTCTGATTGAATTTCAAAATACAATGAATATGCTTTAGTTTTATACCAAGAGCTGTGTATTGCTTCAAGTTTACGTAATGTATCACATACTTTTCTTTCAGGAAGAGAGTGGTCACTAATTTAGTATGTTTGTTCTCTGGATGGATGAAATATTTGGGACAGAGCAGAACATCTTTATGTAGTTCATACAATTTTTGACGATATTCCAAATCGACTTCAAGGATATATCCGACTAGAGAATCATTTGCAATAATTAAAATGTCTACAGAACCAGTAGCAAGCCATTCAAATGAATCACATGGCAAACTCATAGCAGCCCCATATAAATTGTTCACATCATAATACATCAAATATGATGTTTCTGACGGGGGATCATAACATTTCTCACACATGAATAGATTATTAGCATGGGCATATCTGTTTGAACATTGTGATATTCCACTTCTAATACTTTTTCAATGAATGATATCATTTCTGGATCTGTAAAAAGCTCTAAATTTACCTCGGTATATTTCAGTGTATTAGCATCAAAGGCTAATCTACGTATTGTATAATAAGGCAAAAGGTCTAATTCATAAGTGGAAAGGCAATTGATGGAAAATTTGAAAAGTGCCAACTAACAATAAGAGATCAGTCTGTAGGTAGAGACCTGAATACTCCCTCAATGTTTTGATATTGAATTCACTCCAAACATTAAGAGCATATTGATCATCTTCATCAGATATCTGCTCATCAGTTAATTGAAAGTGAAACCCTTCTTTTCCAGGCAATTCGGTTTCATCCAATTTACCCCAATCATCCACATGTAGACGTCCGCATGAAAAGGGACCACTTTGTCGATATAGTGTGTGACGAGGCACAGAATTCAATATTGTTGACCTATACACTGACCCCCCTAAATAATAGAGTCTCGCCACTGTTGGTCACCCAATTCCCCAGTATTCCCCTCATCCCCCTTCCCCCCCCCCCCCTAAAGCTGAGACAACATTACCCAAGTACCATCAGCATAGCCGGCCCATCCAGTTACTCAACAGGTAGCCGGACCCACCATGATAGCCCCTGAAATTGGACCCCCCTCGACGACAATTCACCACACAGCCCTGAAGTGCCCCCCTAGACCCGCGGCCCCGCAGAGATCCAAGAGTGACCCCGAATAATCCCGAAAATGGGCGAGGGAAACACGCGAACAGGGGAATAAAAGTGGATCTGAGAAGGAAGCCACTCGCTAGGCAGCTGCCCCGAGTATTGTGTCGCGCCCATCTAACGCATAGCCGAAAGTGAGTGAAAAGAGGAATTTCCGTGGAGGTAATCACGTGGAACATTCCCAGTCATTCCCGGTCAATTGGAAAATGAATCCAGAAGTCGTCGAGGCGACTGAAGGCTCTGGAGTCCAGTGGAAGAAACAATCAAGCAGGGAATCACCACAGATGTCCTGCACTCCGAGTTGCTTCCACGTGGTCGTGAGTACTGGATACCTCCAGCATCTTCCCATTGGTTTCACATTGTTGCCCATTATTTTCCCATTGTTTCCCATTGGTTCCCCATTGTTCTCCAAACATTTACCCCTCAACAGTGAGCCTACACTTGTGTTTCATTAGTCCCATTAGAGTGAAGGAAACTCTTTGTTAATATTTCTTTGTTCGCAATCTTCTAGACACGACTAGCGTCGCCCCTTTTATCTTGTTAGAGTCAATCCCTTTTATGTGTATAAAGGTCGTCTAGCCTTACCGACCCCCAAGATCTCAAGTGCAAGGCATTAGTCCAATTACCAGAAATCTTGTATTGTTTGAAAATAGGAAATATAATCCTTTAATTCAGATTATCCCTCAACTGTCCTGCTTATTTAATCCCCTTACGCACCATTCCATTAATTAGCTCAGAATTGGATAAGCAGCTGTTACAGGTGTTATGTATACTCTGATAATATTGATAACATTTCGCACATTTTGAGCTCAAAATGATCTTCATGTGGTCAAAAATAACGTCGTTGCAGAAGAAGATGGAAAAAAATTTCGCATTGGTGCAAATGGGAATTGCTGAGACAAAAACGTGAATATCTCGGAAGTAGTATAGTAAGGCCGGTTCTGGATACAAAACGTCCAAAACGACCCATCTGAGAATGGTGAACGGGGGGGTGGGGGGTCGGCATCCGAATGCTGCCTCAGACATGTG
>NW_021680588.1:85051-85519 GCF_001412515.2 Diachasma alloeum
GGGGGGGGGTATGATGTGGTCGCGCGCCCCAATGTTTATCATACGTACACGTCGTATAAACAATCGCCATCGACCTTAATACCGCTTAGTGGATCGCTAGAGTAAAGGTGTTTACATGAAGACACGTACGAGTTTCTCGACCTCATCAGCTGAGAGCAGTGCATAATCGTATGATGGACCGGAGAAGTCAAAAGTTGATCGCCCATATAAGATTTTTCTGAAATCAAATTATTTTTGCTAGGGAATTGTTTCTAAGAAGAATTTTTCGGTTGATAGTGCAGACGCTTTTCTAGGAAACGTCCATCGTTTCCCGCAACCAAATTTCCGTTACACTAGTTTTCATTATATCGACGGAGAGTAGGGGTGGGGAGTCAGAGGATATAAATGGTGCACTTTCGAGAGGTCACATTAGTTGCAATCATGGAGGATCTTTCGATAGACGATATGCGTTATCTGATTAGTACGCCA
>NW_021680588.1:86449-90466 GCF_001412515.2 Diachasma alloeum
CTCACTTTTATAACTGCCACCGATCTTCTTCTCAAAGACAATGCCCATTTTCTTAATCAGCTCTTATATGAATTCTCGCTGTGATGACTTCTTCACGGAAATTCACCAAACGACCGTTTTGGTCCACAATTTTTAATTGCAGGTGATCTATTGACTGCACAACGATCGGCAAGTAAATGACCTGAGCAGGCGATTCAATGATCTTATATCCTGTTGGAATGCTTGGGAAGAACTCATGGATCGTATGCGCACGTCGGCTATTAATGTAGGCCCCTGCAGTCAGATTACACTCGACCCGCAGTGAATTTACATGAATGATGTCTGGAGGTCTGGCAGCTCGATAGATTGTAGAATGGGCGAGAATCTCCCCTTGGAAACCAAGGAGTTGCCCAATCGAATCTGATTTCATGAAATTGATGATGATATCATTCGACACTTCAATTACCATGGTCAGAGTCCGATCATCAGCCTTCAAACTAAAGGGGATTCTCCAGGCTAATAATTCATTCTTCAAGTATTTCTCAAGATCACTGATTTCATAGCTCCCTGTTGGTATAGTCAGCCGTACTGACATTTCATCTTTTTGAAAATAAAATTTATTGCGTCCTTCATCGATATTAGGAATTGAATTGTACGTTAGGAATTGCACAAGTCCCACACTGTAAGATTTCCGAGGTGATAATTCAATGGGTGGGAAATACCAAGCCTCCAGTACAGAAGATCTGCCAGATAAGGTCAATGTAAATGAGTCACTCATCGTGGTTACCACTAAACTGATGTATATATGAACAGCTCTGCTGTTTTATACCAATTCACCAGAGCGAAATTTTAAGCATAAATGTCCACATATGATGGTATTATAGTCTTGATAATTTTTAGGGTTATATTTCACAATACTACCGTCACCGAGATAATCAATTAAATCTTGAGGTGGACGTAAATTGCCGTAGCTATCAAAGTAGCAGACTTCATGATCTTTCTTTTTATACGCCACACAGTGAGTGCCTGGTCCACTTTTATCATCAAGATTTACTATAGCCGATTCATACTTCCATGGCCCACCTCGAGGCATGTCATTTCTCATATAAACACCACGAAAATGTGGAATTTTCATGGCTTTCGCATATTTCACTAGATCGCTATCAGTGAGAGCTCGGTGCGGTAGTCTTACTAGTTTTTTGGATTCAAATGTAAACCTAAACCCGACTTATAGAGTTTCAAATACATCCTCTTGCCCAGGGCGATGGCTTCCATGGTACGATTATGTCGCTGACTCTCTGCAAGTGCCGTGGCAGCATGCTTGGAGACGTTGATTGCTTTGGCAATACCAGCAGCACCACCCGCGAAAGCACCAGTGGCACTGAGACCTGCAAAAAGTGGGATGAGGAATGCCGGAAGAATCCCACCGATTTTTGCTGGAATAGGGAGAATCCGAGGTACAGCTTTCATTTTCTTTCTCCCTCCAGCATGTTTCACAGCCTCACGTGCACCTTTCAAGGCACTCTTCACAACATCGAACCCTGGGTGCATGGACCCCTTGGCAGCTTGCACAATCTGACGCAATGATATCTTCTTCTTGCTAGCCTCTCCAACCTTCTTTTTGCGACAGCCCTTTCCAGTCTTCGGTTTCGTCTTCCTCTTCTTCTCATCAGTAGTTTTCTGACTCACTCCCATGCCGAATTTATTCTTAGCCTTCATGATGTTCCCCACACCGAAGGCCACAGCCTTCTCACCAAGACTCGCGTCTTTGGCTAGAACTCGACGCCAAGCTTTATCAGCGAGGGCTCTATCAGCTGCGTGCCTAGCTGTTAAGTTCTCTCTGTTCTTTGAATAAGCTATATCGTGTTCCTTACACGCGGCATCCAGAGGATTTATACCAGGATCACCACGTGCCAATCGTTTCACCAACTTCGTTCCAGGTCCACAGTACTGATAGCCAGGCACGTGCAGTTCAATGGGTAATTTATTAATGAGATCGTTCACCACACCTTTACCCTTCCGAGTTTTCGCATGTTTGCACGCAGCCATTATCTCCCAGAGACTAATAGAAAGTCCATAAATACAGCGTATTTATAGGCTTCGATGACAGTCGTCAAGATGGAGTTCAAGGAGCAAAGTGCCAAGCTGCCTGTGATGAATTTCGATAAAATTACTGATAAAAAGAAAGATAAGCGAAAAAATCGTCACGGTCCCCTCCTCCCCAATAGTGTACGAGCAGTCATATGTGGACCCTCGAATTGTGGAAAGACAAACGCTCTGTTTGCACTTATTACACACCCTAATGGTTTGAAGTTTGAAAATGTTTACGTATACTCGAAATCTCTAAATCAACCAAAATATCAATTTTTGAAAAAGTTATTGGAAACAGTGAAAGTGATTGGCTATTTTCCTTTCAATGATCATGATGAAGTGGTTAAACCTGAGGAGACTAAACCCAACTCTATTATGATATTCGATGATGTTGCCTGTGAAAAACAAGATAACATGCGAACATTTTTTTGCATGGGTCGACATCGAGATGTAGATTGCTTCTATCTCTGTCAGACTTACGCTTGTATCCCAAAACACTTGGTGCGTGATAATACAAATTTGCTCATACTCTTTCGTCAGGATGAGATGAATTTGAAACACATTTATCATGATCATGTCAATACTGATATGTCATATACCCAGTTCAAGGAATTGTGTGCAGCGTGCTGGAGTACTGATAAGTATGGGTTTATCACAATTAATAAAGATTGTGAATTGCATGAGGGGCGGTATCGAAAAGGATTCGATTGCTATGTGCATATAAATAGGTGTTAAACATGGAGATTTGAGGCAGTGTTGAATGGAACGTATAACCTTCAACATGCAGCGTAAAGACTTGCAACTTGAGTCGGACGTTCTGCGTCACATTGCTGAGGCAAGTAAAACAATTCGTCGCAAATATAATACGTTGAAACTTGGTAAAGACACTAGTGAGCGTGCTATAAATGAAGTCTTGAAACCTGTAATTACACCCCTTGAAAAATTGGTTGATCAAACGAGTGTGCAGCAGCATAAAAAAGAATATATGAGAAAAAGACGAAGAAAGATTGACCAACGTTTGTTACGTTTCCACTCATTATCAAATGACGATGGTGATGATGATTTATACAACACAGCAGGGATGTCATTTGACGAGATAGATAGAGATTACTTCCAGCAGAAAGCTGTGGTCAGCACTCCAGCTCGTGCACTACCTTCAACAAGTCATCAAAATTCATCATCATTTGCTAATGATTCCAGGTCAAAAAGTCGATCAAAATCGTAAGAGTCATTGGATGAAACAATGGTCCCGAATACAATTGAAAATCACCTCCAGACTTATCTCAAGCGATTTGGAACGGCAAAAGACAAGGACTTGGATAAAGAATTTGGTGTTCGAAAATTGAATGAAAATTGGAAAATTGGGAATAAAACAGTGACTTTCAATGGAGATTCTATGACAGTTGGTGATAAGCAGTATAAGTTGACAACAGGTCTATTGACATTAATATTTGATAAAAATCCTGAAATGATACATGTGACTGGAACAGATAAGGAGCATTATGGTGAAATTTTACATCATACGAATGCACATCGTCTGTATTATAAATCCAGCAAAGCTCTACGAGATAGAAACCCAACTGAAAAATTTACAAATATCATCGCAGCATTGGTTTCATCTCCAGCGAAAACTGGGACAGCTCTTTTGCCTCACTCCATGATTGCCCCCAAGACAACAACAAGCAGGATGGACTACATTTACTGGGATAATCCAAATGAATTGGTGGATAGACTCCGCCTCCTCACAGCATCTCGAGCGGCCGGTAATACCAGTCATACCAACGAAATTCTCTCTATAATTGACGAACTACGTGAGGCTCAAATCATATATTAGGACCTGACATTATACAAAATGTCTCATTTACATCATGAGTGTCGATGTGTTTGGACGGCAGTTGTCATACAGCAGTAAGACCACCACTGCTGCTAGGAGAGGTCCACCAGGTG
>NW_021680588.1:90487-90801 GCF_001412515.2 Diachasma alloeum
GAAATTCTCTCTATAATTGAAGAACTACGTGAGGCTGAAATCATATATTAGGACCTGACATTATACAAAATGTCTCATTTACATCATGAGTGTCGATGTGTTTGGACGGCAGTTGTCATACAGCAGTAAGACCACCACTGCTGCTAGGAGAGGTCCACCAGGTGATGGATTTAAACGTACACTCGATGGAAATTACAGTTTTGAGGGCAAAAGATTATGGAACATCGCTGATCCAGTGGAAGAATTTGATGCCATTTCTCTGCACTTTTTGCGTGAAAATCTGAGGAAAGAAATCGATGAGGTGAAAAAAAGTG
>NW_021680588.1:90939-95119 GCF_001412515.2 Diachasma alloeum
TCTAACGAAACGGACAATAGCTAAAGAGCTTCATAGGCCAGCTCGAAGAAATTTCAAGCGACGACATGTTGACGTTCGTGGACTGGATGAGACGTGGTAGGCTGATCTTGTGGAAATGATTCCATATGCGAACTCCAATAAAAATTACCGATATCTCCTCACTGTCATAGATATTTTCTCTAAGTACGCCTGGGCCATTCCCACCAAGTCAAAAAACGCTGCTGATGTCACAAGTGCTATGAATAAAATTTTGAAAGAAGGCCGTGTTCCCACAAAGCTACACGTGGATCAGGGCAAAGAGTTCTACAATAAAGATTTTCAAGCTCTCATGAAAAAGAATAAAATAAGCATGTACTCAACCTTCAGTAATGTCAAGGCATCCATATGTGAACGTTTCAATCGAACGCTGAAGAATAAAATGTGGAAGCAGTTTTCTATTCTTGGGACTTACAAGTGGATTGACATTGTTGATGATTTAGTAGCTGAATACAATAATACAAAACATCGTACCATCAAAATGAAGCCGAAAGACGTCGCAATCAAGAATGAAAAATCTTTGTTGAAACATATATATGAGAAATTACCGATAAATCGTACGAAGGAAATCAAATTCAAGGTTGGTGATAAAGTGCGAATCAGCAAGTATAAAACAATTTTCGAGAAAGGATACACCCCCAACTGGACAACAGAAGTTTTCACAATTCAGAAAGTACAGAAGACCAATCCTGTCACCTATAAACTTGTGGATGGGAAGAATGAAGCAATCAAAGGAGGTTTTTATCAGGAGGAACTGAGTGGAGTGAAGCATCCAGATGTGTTTCTTGTGGAGAAAGTGTTGAGAAGGAAGGGGAAGAAAGAATTTGTAAAATGGTTGGGATTTGATGATACACATAATAGTTGGATAGATGCTAATCAAATATAATTTTTTTAAATGAAAAACAAAATATTTTCTCGAAACTGTGTTGAGTTATTCATGATATCCATAAGGTACAGGATCTGTCGAACCAGGTGTTATGATTCTCTTGTCATCATTAGAACTCGAGGCTAATTTTTGTTGTTTTCCAGTGTAAACTTCATGTTTTTTACTCTGAATCAACAATTGATATGTTTTAAGATTTTTCTGCTGAAAGAGACATTTTTTATAATCTTCAAATGTAATTGTCCTCAGTGTAGCTTTTTTCACACCTTTCGCTCGTTTTTTCTCTTTTAAATCACCCAAAACCTTGAAAGTATAGAGTTTGGCACGCAGGCCTATAAAATCAGTCATAATTTTCCCTTTACGTTTATCTTTCATTAAACCTATCACTTTTTTATTCACTCTTGGCATTTGAAAAAAATTCTCTGCGGGATAATCGGAAGTATCAAATTTCGTAATATCTCGTTTGATAAACTCATAAAAATCAGGAACATTGAAATGATATATAAGCCTGTCTGTGTCAGTGTACATTAATTTTGAACACTCACTAAACACTTGTTTCACACAGTTATAATGAAAATCGTAGATATAAATTTTCGACAAGTCCAAAATGGTGAATTNAAAGGAATTTCTTCAAATTAATGAATAATGCTGTTTTTGAGAAAACCATGGAGAATGTAAGGAAGCACAAAGATGTCAAATTAGTCACCGAGTGGGGTGGAAGGTGGGGGGCAAGAGCTCGCATCGCTCTGCCTAATTTCTATAGCAGTTTGATTTTCGATGATGATATGGTGAAAATTGAAATGAACCGCACGCGAATCACTTTTAATAAACCAATCTACATTGGATTCGCCATTTTGAACGCTCACCAAATACCTGTTTCACATAGTTATAATGAAAATCGTAGATATAAATTTTCGACAAGTCCAAAATGGCGAATCCAATGTAGATTGGTTTATTAAAAGTGATTCGCGTGCGATTCATTTCAATTATCACCATATCATCATCGAAAATCAAACTGCTGTGGAAATTAGGCAGAGCGATGCGAGGTCTTGCCCCCCACCTTCCGCCCCACTCGGTGACTAATTTGACATCTTTGTGCTTCCTTACATTCTCCATGGTTTTCCCAAAAACAGCATTATTCATTAATTTGAAGAAATTCTTTTCAAATTCACTCGTCGATTTTTTCCGCATTTCTGTGTTCAGGTCAATATAGGGCTTGAGCCATGTTGCTTGTTTGAATTTCAATATTCGATGGATCCTCGTCAATTTCATTCCAAGATTCAAACTTTGTTTCAAATTTCTGTAATGTATAACATAGGATTTTTTGGCATACAAAGTAGTCATTAACTTGGTATTCTTGCGATTTGGAGGAACAAAATGTTCAGGGCATAGAGGTAGGTCCTTGTGTGCATCATGAAGTTCTCTGGGATATTCCAAGTCTACTTCCAATATATATCCAGTTGGAGAATCATCAGGTACATGAAGAGCATTGAATCCTTCGGGATTTTCCCACTCAAATGCACCACAGGGTAAGTATTGACTCATCGCTGCACCGTACAAATTATTCACATCAAAGTACATAAGATATGATTCCTCTTCGTTTGGATTGTAATTCTCACCCATATAACGATTATTGGCATGAGCATAACGATTAGTGCACTGAGCTACTCCTCCTCGGATACCTTTTTCAATGAATAAGAGTTTATCAACGTCTGTGAAAAGTTCAATCTCCACACCAGTGCATCTCAACATTGCATCGAACGCAAGTCCAGGTGCTGTATAATAATGCAGTGGATCTAGTTTGTACACGGAAAAACAGCTTTTCCGGAAATTCTCAAAAATATCAGCCAGGAGTAACACATCAGTTTTCAGATACAAATCAGAATATTCACCAAGTGTTGAGAGATCAAATTTCTCCCAAACGTGACACGCATGTGCATAATCGTCATTTGAAATCGTTTGGTTGTTCAGTGCCGAAAAAAAAGCTTCTCTTGAGGGCAGTTCTCGACCATCCAATTTATCCCAACTATCCAAGTATTCATAGGGAAATACACCCTTCCTCATTAATAAATGGAATTGTTCATCATCATCACAATGAGCCAGTGTAATAGTCTTGTCTACATCAGTCAGGTCTGATGCCAATTGTTCCAAGCTACTTGCCATAAACCTGAACGAATCGATGAATCTCAAGCTAACTTTCGTCTGTGGAATAGATTTCCTGAATGAAATATATCTCTCTTTGGTTAGTGGAAGCAACGCTAGCGGTCCCTCAAAATATTTTACCAAATCTTTAATCAAAAAATGTGCATCATAGCCTGAGAGATTATGAAAAATTATGGGGATATCTTGTGAATTTTTGTAATTTATATTGCAACCAGCATGCGCCGCTCCACAATACCTGCCTGTGAAGTGACAATGGTCTCGATGTTTTATATCTGTTGAACTGAAAGGCTTCTCACATATATGACACACTCGAGCAGTTGCAAAGTCTCGCGATTTTTCGTCGGTAAGTGGTTCCATTGGTACAACAGTCTTCAATATATCATTTACCATCTCTCCCGTCTTCTTTAATTCATTCATGAACCACATGATACAATCCGCGCCACGTTTGATTTTAAAGAGAGATAGGTTATTATTGAAGGAACACTGTAAGTAGAAAGCGATACTGTGAGGGATATGTTTCTGGTACAATCTGTTATCATCATCATCATAATCATCAATCGGTTGTAAAATACACTCCAGATCAGCGTAAATAACGAATGGCACTAGTTCCTTGAATTTATGATTTCGAAATTTAAAAATTTTATTCTCCTCTAATGGTAGTATCATTTTACATTTGTTGATAACAAAGCAGTCTTGTTTGTGATCCTCATAACTTTTTTTCTCCCGAAAATGACACAAGCACCGATCACAGAGCCATGTACGGTGGTCGCGATTTGAAATTTGCGCACTAACAAGTCTTGAAAGATCACTAATCCACGCGAAGTGATAAACTGGCTGTACATTGACTGGCAAATGCACACTCGTACAAAAAAGTAATAAATGAATTGTAGGTATGTCTGATTTCATTTTGCTAAGGTAAAATGGCACTATTTCCTTCTCAGCGTTCACTCCACTTTCAAGGCCATAAATATTGATTGATAGACCATTTCTCTTCTCAAATTTAAGAACATCGCTTAAAGAGATGGGGAAATTAATACCCATGTAATCAAGTCTCTTCTGGCTTTGGAGTAGAGTTGCACTAGCATAATGTGGGTACGA
>NW_021680588.1:95302-97731 GCF_001412515.2 Diachasma alloeum
GATGAAGTAACACATCTGTTTCTCTTCGCTGGATGAAGAGCCGCAATAACTGACCACAAGAAACAGAATTTATCTGAATTTCTTATATTCACAACGGCTTTTTTACACTGTATATGAGACGGTAGCTGAGCGTGAGTCGATAAACCTGCAGCGAGTGGAATATAGCGATTGATATTAATCATTAAATTTAGCACTTCGATCAATTCCCACCCTGAATCACGTTCTTGGAAATCCTCGATTTTTATAAGCAGTGGTTCAATCATATTCTCATCAAACCATGCCCCCAGGTCTGCAGCTGGTAGAATAATTGCATTCTTCGTATTAAAATGTTTTAATTCGTTGGTAATGACCTCTTCCTTTTTTATTTGAAATTTACCAGCTAATATACTGTTCACTTTCATATTCCCATTAGTCTCGAAAACATTTTTCAAACACACAATTGTTAACTCTTTGGCATCACTCAGAAAGGCAGCTGGATCCTTGTTTTGTAGATTAATCACAGTACCAGTGCGTTTGCGACCTTGGAAGGCTAAGGGGCCATCCCTCCAGCGTACTCGATCTGTGAGTGTTTCTTCTCTGCTACCTGATGGCACCTGCACTCGACCTCCTCGACGTTGTCTATTCCTGAAACTCTCCTGGTATCCTTGGATTCGTGCGATTGTCGATAGAATTTGATTTTTCTCACCAACAGAGAGATTAGTTTTGGTGAGATTTTTTGTATAAAGTTGAATATAGCGGATACACCGATTAATCCATTTGTCTATGTGATTTTGGTGATGATGATCAGAAATTTACCTTGTGACGAATTTCGATGTTGGCCGGCAATCTCTCAGGAAACTTGAAATGGCTCATTGGACGAAAGTAGACGTGGCCGTGAGGACAAAACCATAATTTAGCTCGTACATCACCAATCGTGACGAAAGTGCCACCAACTTTGAAATGTCTGTTGATAACTCCTCTCAGCTTTTTCTTCAATGCCTTCTCAGACAGCTCCTCACCCCATTCTTTAGGCACGAAAATTTTCACCAGTTCATCATCATCGTCTGAGTCATCATCCGATCCTGTAGTGCATTTTGGAGCTGAGCCTGGTTGTGCAGTTCCAGGATCCTCTGGAATCACAACTGGTTCCACTCCCGGTGCAAGAGTCTCTGATGTTTCTCCAGATTCTGATTTCTCGAGTATCTCTGGGATGACAGGTGAGTCTTTTTCCACTGACTCAGAACTCTCTGGAATGATGGGTGAGTTTTTCTCCAGCGTGTCAACCTCTGGAGGGTTTGAGATATCAAGTGAACCCTTCTCTGCTGGCTCTGGACTCTCTGACGAGTCCGGGATAGTAGGCACTGCTGGGCCTTTCTCTGCTGGCTCCGGGCTCTCCGGTGAGTCTGGAATAATAGGCAGAGTTGGTCCTCTCTCAGCTGGCTCTGGGCTCTCTGGAGAGTCTGAAACACCAGACATGATTGGACTCTCCTCTATTGGATCGTGAATCATAGGAACAGCTGAATCATCCTGCTCTGCTACCTCGGGAGGTACATCCAAACCTCCCTCTACTGACTCAAGGCTCTCAGGTGACTCGGGGATCGTGATAGCCACCTCAGCGGTATTCTGTGGATCCTCCGGAATGACCATTGGATCGTGCACTTCTTCCATATCAATTGTTGAGTCAGGCTCCATTGGTGACTCAGATGTGTCCGAAGCCGCTGTCCCACCACCACTTCCAGATGATTGTGGAACAAGTATTTCATTGAAAACTGAATCCCAAGTAGTTGTATCACCTGTCTCACTATTCACTTCAGACGAAGATGTTCCGGAAAGGTCTATCAGCCCAACTACCAACTCACCATCAGTGGAGCTCTCGTTGTCAGAGTCATCTGACTCTGCAGAGAGAATTGATTCGATGGTCTCGTTCTCCACATTTCTCTTAAATCTCTCGGTGAATTTCATATTTTGAATGAATTGACGAACTGTAACGATTTCTAAAGTTGAAATTATTTCGTAATCAGACATCACACAAAAGGAGAGCACTATGCACCTTAGCTCGTTGAATCGGAATGTACCGAACAGTGGGTCTGGGGGGCTGCTTATAAAGCCACCAGATCTCATACGTCAGAGATCGCTTTTGGCATACCCCCACCACAACCACCATTTTGTTTAACCGTCATTTTGTCCAACGGTCATCGTACCATGGACCAGTAGAAATGCTAACCAGAAACACTATGGAATGTAATCATTCCACCATAACGGGTATTGTATTAATATTATGAAAACGTGACTTTTTCATGTTGGGGTGTAGCTTGCGCACTCTGAGATCATTCCAGAGGGGTGCCGCCGATTGCATCATTATATTTCTAAGAAATTCGACTGAAAAATTGTTCGGTTTGCGCTCGTAAGAGAGGTATTCACCCTCTGTGATGTTTAAAAAGTTTTTTTTT
>NW_021680588.1:97848-101068 GCF_001412515.2 Diachasma alloeum
TTGTAAAACCGTGACTGTCTCGAGACAACGCTTCATCTACCCCTCCAGCAGAAACGTGTGGAGAGGCTAATTTCAACCGATCCGCCATGATGCTGAATGACAACGCATAAGGACATGAAGATAGAGGGGTGATCTCAGTCAGTTTCGCATCTGAACAACAGCACTATGGCGGTAGTTATTGATATTGAGGGTTTTAAAGATATTGGAAATCAGTTCATTGTGAAAGAATTCGCAATATCTGCATTGGAAGTTAATGAACATGGAAATTTTCTCCATGACTGGGCTCTGGTGGACCCACCTCGCAAATGGGGTGATTTGCTACTTAAATATAAGGAAAAAAATCAGTGGTTGTCACGTCATCATCACGGGCTGCACTGGGAAACTCCCGGCGATATTGAGTGCCAGGGATTAAGTGATTTTGTCAATCGTATGGTGGAGTATGTCCCACACATCTACGTCCAAGGTGCTGAGAAGAAGAAGTGGGTGGATCGGATCCTCAAGAGAGATATACCAGTTGACGATTTGAACGATCTTGGTTGTCCAGTTCTGAATTACCTGAAGGAGGAAAAAAAGTGTACATATCATCATAGCCTTTATGATGGAAGTCCTGTCCACTACTATTGTGCGGTGGATAATGTGGTGCGCTTAAAAAAATGGTACGCTAGATATGAAGCTGGGTCTCTAGAAAAATCTTTGAAAAAGTTTTGTGAAAATCAACATTTGAATTCGTTGACAAGCCAGGAAATTTCTTATCTCCCCAAACACTTCATTGCAACCGTTGCCAAGGACACTGTTGATGCAGCTTGGGAGAAATTGCCAGAGATGATGAAGAGAGATCCAAGCATCGCTGGTTTACGCTATTGTCGCACGCATTGGTCTTCATTGGGTACAATACCACTCAGTCCAACGCCTCCACCAATAGCAGAGTGCCCTCTATGCCAGTATCGACGTTGATAATATATACAAAATCACTGCACCACGTTCGGTATACTTGGATTCTTTGAAACCCCATCCTCCCTCTCCTCATATGAGATCAGCTTGTATAAACTCTCGTAAACATCGTCAGTTCACCATTGAATTTCGATAGTACCACATCGTAATTATTATTCAATCAGTTTGAACAGAAGAAACAGGATTTTTACATTCATTTGAAAAAGTTATTTGTGAAAGTTATCAATTTACGTGTTCAATAGACAAAATGTCGCATCATATAGATTTTGAGATATGTGAGAAATCGTATACATCCTTTGAGGATGTTGCAACATGGAATATGGATGAGGCCTATCATCGTATCCTAGAGAATGTCCTCATACCCTTCAAATGGTTCATCCAATTGCCCATGCCAACGTTGTTGGCACACATCATGAGGGCTATTGAGGAAATGGATGGCATCACCGATGTTTATCTATTGTTTGTTGGTGTGCGTACTATGGTTAAAAAAGACGATGTGTACGTCTTCGTCCAGGGACCAATGGCAGATGAGGGAACATCTCCTGATTGCAGCTCATGTGAGGGTAAAACTTCCCCTGAATGTGACTCATGCAATGAGGTAGGAAGCAGTGCAGATATAGAAACGTTGGAGGAGATGAGAGCGATGGAGCAAGCAGATGGAGCGAGGGTGCCAGAGGTTTATGTGAGTCCAATGAGGGACGATGAGGGGGAAGATGGGGTAGAAGATGACCATGTGGTGAGCGTATTCAACGTTGATAGCAGTGATACCTCTTCGGATGAGGTCTCTTTCAACTTTATTTTTGATGGCGAGACATAAAAAGTTGAAAATCAGATGAAGGTGGGGGGATAACCAATGACAGTGCATGGAGTGTATAAGAGGGGGTCCTTCTCCCTCTGTTGCCTGTCAGAGAACAAATTGGCAATAGACATTCTTTAATCTTCGAGTGAATATCATCATGGAATTAATTATTGATTTTCAAGGATTCCGCAGAGGAGGACATTTTGTTTTGAAAGAGTTGGGTGTAGTGTCAGTTCAGTCACCAGTTGATGAGAGTTCGCTTCATATCCACATTGTTTTCCAACCACCATGTGCCTGGAGTGATCTGGAGACGCAGGATGTAATAACCAACAGATGGCTGACGCGTAATCATCATGGAATATTGTGGAATACTGGTGAATGTGATTACAATGATATTGGGAAAGTTTTTGACAGTTTCTTGAAGAAACAAACAAAAATTTATGTGAAAGGGTTAGAGAAAATCACAGACTTGGAGAAACTGGTGGGAAAGTCACATGTACTCATAAATTTGGATGATTACAATTGTCCAAACATTGGCAACTACAATATCAAAGACTGTTCTCATCGGAAAATCCATCAGAACATCAACACACGTGATCAGAAAATCCACTGTGCTTTGGCCAATGTGCATCGTTTGAAAAAGTGGGTCGAAGACTACCAAAATCTCAAAACCAAAGAAAGTGATTTCAATGAAATTTTTTTTGACCGAAAACTGACATTCCACAAATTAAATTATGTAAAATATTGTTGTTCCTCATCATCATCGATTAATTCTGTATCTTCCAATTTTCATCTTTTAAAAAATATAATCTGAAATTTCAAATTTGATAAAGTGCATTTTTTTTAAATTAATAATGTGTCATTCATCTATTCCTTCAACAAAGAATAATTTCAGGTGTTCACACACTCTTGGAGCCACATCTTCTCTCTCTAATCGGTGGAATATACAGTCTGCTTTATTCCGCATTGATAAATCCTCTCAATCGCATATATATATTGAATCGACGTTGTTTCATCTCGACTTCACACTTTTATTCACCAGCGATCATTGCCGTCCCGCTCAGCTGACAGACTCGCACGTGCCTTCATGTAAACAAATAACTGAAACTTTTGGAATAATCGGACAGACGACTTGTGCATAATTAAATAGAAGGATTTTTTTTTTTACTATTCATTCAAACAATAATGAACATTTGTCTATGGAGAATCATTTTTCTATGTTAATATGAAAATTACACATGCAGTTAGATTTCTTATTCTTCAACGATTCACCGAGCGCTGTGGGGAGAAGTTTTGTTTATGCTCACGTGACGGCCGATAAACATAAACGCTCAGCCACAACTCACCTCCAAACACTGCATATCAAATTTTGAGAAAAAATCATTTCTATCATATTCCTGATCAATACATTTTTCTGAAATTATTATTATTCCCAAAAACGATAAAACATTTGAAAATTCTCTGGAAACT
>NW_021680588.1:101173-121080 GCF_001412515.2 Diachasma alloeum
CCCCCCCCCGCCACATGTCTGCGGCAGTATTCGGATGCCGGCCCCCTACCCCCCCGTTCGCCTATCTCAGATGGGTCGTTTTGGACGTTTTGTTTCCAGAACCGGCCTTACTATACTACTCTCGGAAACTAGAATTCTTTTTCATGTGGACGTCCACATATATTCAAAGGGAAATACCCCCTTTCTACTCAACAGATTGAATTTAGTAGAATCAGGTTGATATTTTCTTGTTATTTCTTTATGATCGTTATCAAATTAATTCGCTAATCTCTCACGACTACTACCCATGTATGATGTCCAGAATTTTTATAGGAAAATTAAATGAAAAATAATATATATAGACATAATGCAAATTGATAATTCAAATAATTGATGAAACATTTCATCACCTAAACTCAATCAATCCAAAAACAATGGAATTGAGAGCATCAGTGATGAAATGTCTCATTCGACATGCCCCCGTTTCTCAATATCAAAATTCGCAGATGGAGGAATGGTTGAGAAACAATGAAACAAAAACCCCAAAAACCGAGTGAACTACTTTCCTGAAGACGATTTAAAAGGGGAAAAAATCACACGACATTTTCTCCCAATTAAAAATTGACTCGTTGTGGCCCCCACGAGTCAAGTAGCTCCCAAAACCAATATAAACTCGAAATATAAGAAATAGTTCACTTAATTGGTCCGGTTTTTCAATCCTTCAATACAATACAATAATTCGCAGTATCAAAATTTCGCCGAATATTTGCCGAATCAATTGTAGGCTACGAACAGTTGGAATTATCCGAGAATGAAATTTCCTTAACCAAGAGGGGTGACTTTTCTTACATTTAAAGAATTAGATTATTGCGAAGCGTTGTGGACAGTCTTACCCAAAACTATCAACTTCAACTGTCCTGTCAAATATTTCGAACTCAAAATAAACTATACAAGTGGAAGAAAGTGTTTTTGTGAGAGTATACATGATGGCCTCTAGTGAATCTAGTTGTTGGTGAGGAAATTGCGAATTCAACCAAGGATCCATATAAAAAAATTGATACATAAATGAAACCGAACTGTGAGTAATCAAATTCTGTGAAACAATTAGAATCAGATCCTTCAGATCATTCCAGGGGTAGGATTTTCGAATTAACTACGTATAAACTTATGTAAAATGCAGACTTTGTAAATTGCGTAGTTCTCAAAATAATAATGAAAACCGAATTAAATTGCCAGTACAATTCTGGATTTCTTGATTCGAGAATATTCCCAACTAAAATCCTATCTCTAAACAAAATTCCCTTATTTCGAATATTTCCCGTCAAAATCGAGCTGCCTTTCTATATTTTAATAAAAAGGTAAGAGTATGAACCTAGCGTCGTACAGTCAATTCAAATTTTAACCATTTTAGTTATCTTTTTAATAAAGTAATTGAAAAGATAGTCCTCCGACGCTGATAATTTCTCCAGACATCACACATAAAAGAGATATAATGTTCTTTATTAACTGGAAGAGGGGGGCGCCACCTGCGCTAGTTGAGACCAGATGTGTTCCTGTGCTACGTGTGTATTTTACATAAATTACAAGGGAATATCATATAAGTTCTGAGTGCTAGTTTCTGTGATAATCTGTAGTCGAATCAGAGTGTGAAATCCTGAGACATTAATTTCTACACTACTGGATCACATCTTCTCAATTTCCTGTGATTTTAATCCCTGCTGAGTTGGTTATGTTTGTTGTGGAGGGCGTGTAGCCTAATGCATCCCGCTACACCTAAGAGCATCACCACAGGGGGTACGAGCCAACTGACAGATGGTAAAGATCTCCTAAACCTTCTACCTCGTGGTGAATTCACAGTTGGACGTAGCTTACCGATTGCATCATCCAGCCCAAAAACAGCTGGCAAGAGGAAAAGAAAATCACCGCCGTACCACAGGAGTACGTTGACCTCGAAGCTCTCCACAGCGGATGATTTCTCTTTTCATAGGAATAAAAAACTGAGTGTTAGCTCGATTTCTAGATCATCATCGTCTTTGTCAGGGGCTGACGAATTTTTATCTCTTTCTAACCCACTCCGTGATTCATCTAATTTCAATTCAACGATCATGTTTGACCAGCACCAAACCGCTGAACAGGAAGAGCAAAACACCATTGACACTAGGCTCACACGCATTGAGAATAATGCGGTTGCACAGTTTGAACAGCTGAAGGCACTGATTCAGGCCTCAATTGATGCTGCAGTTAATATGAAAAGTGAATTAGCAACGTGCAAAAGTGAATTTAGAGATACGTGTCACAATCTTGAGGTGAAGGTTGATCGTAACCATGATTTCCTTCAAAAGCAACATGAGAACTTTAAGCATTCTGTCGCGTAGAAGTTTGCCTTACTTGATGCTAGCACATCCGGTGGCAGTGGAAGTCGTTGTGGAAGTGAAATTATTAACAACTTTCAACGCAAAATTGATTTGTTGGAGCGAGAGAACAAGAAAATGAATATTGTAATTAGAGGGCTAATAACAACTGCAAGTACAGCTGAGCGAGATGCCAAAGCTATCTTGAAGGATATCTTCAATCTGAATGATGTTGTAAACAGTGTCAATTTTGTCCAAGTCAGAGGAAAAAATGCCAACCTAGTGATTGTTCAGCTCTGTTCCCTTGACGTCAAGACTAGTGTGCTCAGAAACAAAAAAGACCTCGATAATAGCTCTCTGTATAAAAGAGTTTTCATCGATCGTGATCTCACCTCATACGAAAGTTTTGTGGCCAAACGCATAACAGAGTTTGCTAAAGTGGCAAGAGATGAGGGGAAACGAGCGAAAATAATCGGATACAAGCGAGGGCTGGTGAACAACGTGATGTATTGCTGGGATGACAAGCTATAGCAGATAGTTCAGTCACAAGATTCTGATCGAGTTCAATCGCCTAATAATCGAACTGTAGAAATGGCCATACATTCCAATGGTGGTTTATCTCGCACCTTCGATCAACCGCATTCAAAAAACTGCTGAGAATCGAGAAACTTCGGATCATGTTCTGGAATCTACATGGTTTCAACAATAACTTCATACCAAGTGGGATTCTCTCACAGAATGCTGATATTTACTGTGTCACCGAGACGTGGCTGCTCTCGTCGCCTGTCTTTTTACCTAAAGTGCTCCAAGATCTTCATTGTACCTGGAGGAATGCCAAAATGAACAACGACATCGGTAGGCCTAGTGGTGGCCTGGGGATCTTCACTAGTCATCACTCGACTCTGTTAAGTACCAGTGATTGTTGGATTTTCAATAGATATGATTGCCATAATTCTAGTATTATAATCGCGAATTTTTATGTAAAACCTGATATTGTTTTCTCATCCTTTTTAGAGAGACTTTAAAATCTTTTGGATAAACTAGAATCAACCTACGACAATGATCCCATAATTCTTGGGGGTGATTTCAATATCAGCGTTGGAGGATCTGACCGTTACCGTACACCGTTACTTAATTTTATGTTTGCAAATGGTTTTGTACTGCTCAATGGTCGGGTCGTTGGCGATAGACCAGCAAACTGGACTTTCTTGAATGAGAGAGGACCTAGTGTAATTAATTTAGTATTCATCAAAGCTTCTCACCTCCATACTGTCGAAAAGCTTCACATTGACCTAGAAATGCTCTACTCAGACCATTTTCCTGTCTACCTCTCCCTACACAACCTTGCCAACAATGACTCAGGCCCTTCTCCCCGGGACACCCCTAGCACCTCGGCCCCTAGCCACTCTACACCACCATTGGCCCTGACCAAGTTCGAATGGAATTCAGATGATCCTGCTTCCGTCTTTTGTGTCAAAAATTCTATTAACTCCTGCCTCCCCAACCCACATGAGCTCTCTCAACTATCCCCGAACCACCTTAACTCCCTACTCCATGATGCCATCACTTTGGCAGCGCAATCAGCTGGCATGCTTACTGCTCCTCATGTCTCTCTCTCCAAGCCCTCGACTCGTCTCACGTCACCCTGGTTTCACGACCCTGAAGTAAAAGCTAAAAAGTCTGAGATCTCTAAACTCTGCA
Source organism: Diachasma alloeum (assembly GCF_001412515.2). Classification (NCBI taxonomy): domain Eukaryota; kingdom Metazoa; phylum Arthropoda; class Insecta; order Hymenoptera; family Braconidae; genus Diachasma; species Diachasma alloeum. The sequence continues at coordinate 105,205 of NW_021680588.1, forward strand.
GAACATTCAAGAAAAACCGGTATGATAGCAATCTAGAATCAAATTTCATGGAGCGAGAAAAAAATTCAAATCCCTTTTTAAATTCAAAAGGAAACAATACAAACGAGAGATTGCCGCGTACCTGAACAAGTCCTCAGCCTCCAAAAATTTCTGGAAAACTTGGAAAAAAATCAAGCCTTTGAAAATGGTTACCTGTGAAGTCAGTATAGAAAAATGGAATGAAATATATAAATGGATCTATCCTGAGAGAGAGTTTCCCTATTTTATTCCAACCATCAACACTGTTGCTTCTCTGGACTGTCAAGTCTCACTAGTGGAATTTGATCATATACTCTGTAAACTGAAGAAAAATAAATCTACAGGACCTGATCTCATTCCGAATGAATTTTACTCGGCTCTCCCCGTACATGGTAAACTCATTATGATCTCGCTATTCAATCAGATTCTAAGAACGGAATGCTGTCCTGAGGGCTGGGCAGATGTGTTGTTGACCATGTTATTCAAGAAGGGGGATAAGTCAGATCCACTGAACTACAGGGGAATCGCGCTAGTCAATCACATCACGAAAATCTTTACTTACGTGATCAAAAATAGATTAGAAATCTGGATTGAAAGCAATAAAATCCTACCAGAGGCCCAGTTTGGTTTCAGAGCTGGACGTGGGTGCACCGAGGTGATTTTTACTCTGCTCACTGCAGTTCAATTACAGTTGCGTCTGCCAAGGCGCGAGGTTTTCGCGATATTTGTGGACTTCCGTCGCGCCTTCGACTCGGTGCCCCACGAAAAGCTCTGGAATAAGTTGAACAACCTAGGCATAAGCTCTAAATTAATAAGAGTAATTAAATCGCTCTATGACACTGCCAATGTACAGGTTAAATGCAACAGTCAGCTCTCTGACAAATTTGACGTGACTGAGGGGGTGTTACAGCGCGAGACTCTGAGTACTCTCCTGTTCATTCTGTACATTAGTGACTTTGAGTCTTTTTTCCGCAATAGAAATATTCCGGGACTGAACATTGATGGGTTTACAGACGTCCTAATGCTTTTGTATGCTGATGACACAGCGATTCTTGTTGACTCTCATATAAATTTACAGAGAGCACTCAGAGCTCTAGCCGACTACTGCTTTCTCAATGGCCTTGAGGTAAATATATCGAAAACTAAAATTATGCCCTTCAAAAGAATTGGAAGACTTAAAAAGCCACCTGATTGCTTTAGAAAATATAAAGGTTCTGTGCTGGAAATAGTGTCCTCGTATACCTATTTAGGTGTACCCCTGAGTAGGAATGCCTTTGGCAACGTTTCTGCTAGGGCCGCTATAGCAAAAGCTAAAATGGCTACAGGTGTTGCTCTTGGTGGTTTGGCTGGTCTTGGGGTCAACTCCTAGAGAACATTAGTTACACTTTATAATGTAATGGTTTCCTCTACACTATTGTATGCCATACCCGCATGGGAGCTTCTCCACTCAGTGGAGCTCGAAGTGGCACAACTAGATTTCTTTAAGAGGGCACTTGCTCTACCAAAATGTACTCCGGGATGGGCCCTTAGACTAGAGACCAACTTTCCTCACACTGAACTGAGGATCATGAAACCTTGCTGGAATTGGCTGTTGAAAATCCTCAAGCAAAGTGACTCTTTTTTTACCAAAAGTCTGTGTCATTAGATTGCTTGACCTTGATCGTTCCTCTCCTGGGAAGAACCCTTACAACTGGATTTCGAGAATCAGAGACCTGATTAGTATGACAATTCATGAAGAGCTAGGGCCCGATCTCAATTATGAAGAGCTTGATAGTAAAACGATTGATATCTTCAACTCGTATGAGTTAATACTCCGGGAAAGAGACATTGAAAGCTGGGCTAAGTCAACGTCCTGTCAGATCACCCCAGCTTTCACTGATGCTCTGAATTCATGGAAGGCATTGTACCTGACTGAAAACCATTGTCTTTTTGTCAAAAGAACAGTAGCGCAGATTAGACTCTCGAATAAATATATTTGTGTTTTCCATCTTGGCAAAGACAGACTAGAGTTTAATCCGACCAAAATCTGCAATTACTGTTCACTGTGTGAATACGATACGCTCGATCACTTCTTTCTTCGATGCACTTGTACCCGGGAACTCGGACACCAACTGATCAATAGATTCCCTCGCTTTATAAACAGGTCACTGAGTGATATACTTTTTAATGGTAATTTCATAGAAAACAAAGGAATCTTCAGCCATTCTAAAAAATGTCTAGTGGTAAGACGTCAAATCGATTTACAAAATGTAGCTTCACGCTCTGTGCATTCTTTCTTTTAGTTTTAAGACTTGAATATTCTTTATGCATTACTGGCTCGCTCAGGCTAATTCGTACTCAACTCATATATCTCAGAAACCATGTCATAGATAGTACTTTCCGAATTTTCTCTGTAATTTTATGTATTATTTTTTTCCCCCTTGCAATGGGACAATGTATCCTCTATGCAATAAAATTTATTATTATATTAACTGGAAGAATTTGGATAGTAACTTCAAGTGATGTTGCAAAACTACGAATGATAAAATGAGCATCATAACCGGAGAAATTCTGGAATATAATAGGAATAGTATGAGAATTTTGATATGCAAGATTACAACTCCTATGCGCAGCCCCGTGATATTTTCCTGTTAAATGACAACGATCACGAACTTTATCACTTCCATTCAAAGGATTTTTATACATGTAACATGTCACTGCTGGTCCAAAATCCTCAATTTGCTGTGTTGATAATTTTTCCTTTTTTAGATTGGTCTTCAAGTATTTATCTACTCTGTATGATAGCAGCTTCATCTCCGTTGAAAACCACTCAATGCAATGAGGACCCCGATGGGTTTTGACTTGTGATAATGAATCATCAAAAGCACATTTCACATAGAATGCGATACTATGAGGGATATAATAATCATCCTCTTTTGACTCCATTAAACATTCTAAATCTGCGTAAACGGCAAATGGGACGGTTTCTGCATGTTTGAAATTCTTAAAGTTCAATATTTTATCTTTCTCTTCAGGCAAGACCTTTCGTACTTTACTCAAATTTTCCTAGATAGCTTTATGGGAATGAGTTAGCTTTTCTTCTTCCGTTATTATTACTGCATATTTTTCATTAATTTCTCTGAAAGTAAGCTTTCTGAAAGTATCTTCAAATGTACTTTTTCAAATTAATTCAAGTAGGTATTAATAAAAAATTTCTATTACCATTTAGTCGAAGGGTCGAGGAGAGAGAGAACCATAAAAAAGATAATCACTTGTAGAGAAAAAAAGAATAATAAGATAAATTATGATAACATTCCATCAAGTTGAAAATCTGACAGAATGAGTTGAAAATGAATCTTATTTAAATCGACCTATTATGATCCAAAAAGTCGGAAAATGCATTTTTTCGACCGTATCCGTACGTATATGTATAGGTTTGTACGTATGTGATAAAATTGTTCTTCAATTGTTCGCTAATCAATCGATGGAATTGAATCATTTTTCTTGCTAAAATCTAGGTAGTGTTGAGTCCTGTCGATCGCCATTCATTAAAATTTAATTCATTGAATGATAGCTTGAAAAATTTGTTTGCATGTCCTTTTAATCGAGTTTGAAAATGAAGACGATAGCAATAATCGTTATTTATATTTATCTGACAAATTTTGTATTTTTTGGAAATCACAATTCCGGGGATATCTTTGGATATCATATCCTTTCTATCGTCACAAAGCATCACAAACTACGAACCCCCCGACCCCTCCATGATCATGTGACGCAATATTGGAATAGCCCCTGTGAGTAAGTTTTTTGATGGTTTCTTCGAATGTGATGTTTTCAATTCATTCAATTATATTAGGTGTGTGACTTAATTTTTACAGATTTTTCAGCAAATTTATTTAATATAAAAAAATAGAGAACAACGAATTTAATCTTGGAAATATTGTCCATCATTTTCTATGACCTTACGCCATCTCTCAGGTAACATTCGAATACCATCGCGAAAGAAACTTGCAGGTTTCGAGGCGATAAAATCATCGTTGAATTTACGCACATCATCCAGCGTTTTAAACTGTTTATCCATTAAGGCATGCTGCATGGACTGGAACAAGTGATAGGTGAATGGGGCCAAGTCTGGTGGATATGCCGCGTGCGGGAAAACTTCCCATTCCAAGTTCAAAAGGGTCTTCTATGTCGCGCGAGCAACGTGAGGTCGAGCATTGTCATGAAGCATTATGACTTGCCTGCTTCCTTGCCCAGTAAATGGCTTTTTCCGATCAAGTTCTTCGCTTAGTTTGTTCAGTTGTCGGCTGTAGTATTCCGCAGTCACCGTCTAACCTGTTTCCAGGAGTTCGTAATAAAGCACACCCTTTATGTCCCACCAGATACACAGGAGAATCTTCTTTAAGTGCATGTTCTATTTCGGCGCCAATGTACTGGATTGTCCGGGATCTACCCACGACTTTTTACGTTTGGGATTCTCGTAAAAAATATACTTTTCATCACCCGTCACAATTCTCCACAAGAAGTCCTTTTTTTGTTGCCGGGCAAGCAGTGAAAAGGACGTGTTCATACGTTGACCTAGGTTGTGTTCGGGCAACACATGTGGGGCCCACCTTCCAAGTTTTTGGATTTTTCCCATTTGAAGCAAACGCTTAGAAATAGCTTTTTGGGTGACTCCTAACTGAGCTGCGAGCTTTTGTTGCGTTTGCGTTTAGTCTTCATCCAGTAGAGCTTGCAATTCCGCATCTGTAAACTTTCGAGGCTGTCCAGGACGCGGCTGGTCACTCAGATCGAAATCATCACTTCTAAAACGTTTGTACCAATAATTACACGTTTCATAAGATACAACGTCGGTACCAAGAACACTACACATTGATTCCCGTGCTTCAGAAGCATTTTTTCCTTGTTGGAATTCGTATAAAATCCAGTGCCGAATGTGCTATTTATCAGTTGCCGTAGTAAACTCTGCTATTCTGAAAGGTTATGTAACTTACATAGACTTGTCGTTCCGTGTTCTGAAACCTTTTGTCCGATTCTTTCAAAACCAGAAAAGACCGCGAATATATTTCTATTTTAAATATAATTTTAAGCTCGAAGAAAAAATCTGTAAAAATACAGTCATACACCTAATATATAAATAAAATTTTCTTAATAATGAGTTATGCCCCGAAATTGCATAAATAAATTCCTCCGTTGATCCGGATAACACGAGGATACGAAAGTGGCACAATATTCGGAGCAAACAGGGAATGAAGAAATATTAAATAACCGTCGAATAATACGTACATTAAAACCACGTATATTCGACGGCTGTAGATTACAGGCCCTAACGGTCGGCCTTCGCGCGCGCCTGAGACGTCACCTGATGCCTCTAAGATGCGCGACAAGGAACAATGACCTGATGCAATCAAATGCACGAGGGAATAAAAACTCGTGAATTTGATGCCTCGTGGCCAGTTACTCGATGTCCCTTTTGACACCTTCAGTAATAGTATGTTCGCCTAATACCTTCAGTGTCAGAACGAACTTTCAATTTATTATTTCTGTATTAAATAATCATCTCTCAATAAAAGTAATTATTCCGATTGCTTCGCGAGTGTTTCCCCTATGAATTGAACCCTTCCGTTCGGGTCCATTACAAATATTTCATCGAAGTTTGAAGATTATATAGATAGTATCATTCTTTAATTTGATTAATGCAAAAATTTGATCAATTTGATAGAAAATTCTTAAGCGATGATTTATATACGATAGGAGAAAATTATGTACAAAAGGATCATTAGGAAGCATATGCTAATTTATCAGCAAATATGAGTATTCTTGTTCTGCTCTACACTTGTTTTGTGTTGACCAGAAAAATTGACAAAAATCAAGTCAATGCATTAACTCAATAATGTTGTTGCTGAATTTAGAACATTCTTCTAAATTTAAAAACAATAATATTTGAGAACATGATGACATGAGAAGAGACATGCAACGTCATTGACTATGCAGATAAATCCTACTCGACTTTCCAAATTAGCCGCCAATTTTGTCTTATAGTTCGTAAAATATTATACACATAAATTCCGTCAGAAATAATTTGTTTGTAGGTATGTTAGAAAATACCAGATCAAAAAATTTTATTTTTTTCAAAAGAGGGTAAATTTTTTCTGCATCTGCAATAATACTCCTGACGACTTTTTATATCATCATGTTTTGAAAGTAGTGAATGTTGCTATGGAATTTTCTAGTAGGAAATCTTCAAATGAAAAGAGAAAAATACCAATTCCCATGAAATTTGTCCATCTTGTATCACTAAAATATCAATTTATTTCTGGATAATTCAGTGAAATTTCAATGTTCAGGTCAATCTGAGAATGTAAATGATTTACAGTTTTGAAAAAGTAAACATAAATTATTCTAGGTTTGCATCTCTTAAAAATCATGACATTCAAATGAAATCAATTTTTCAATTTCCACAATGAGCTTAAGAATTCAGGCTTTTACTTAACAATCAATAATTACCTAACAAAGAGTTGTGTATAAGTGAGTTGTGAATAATTCCAAAAAGAGTTGTGGTTAAGTTGAATTCAAATTGAAAACATTGAGAATTAGACTCCAGCTAAGGCTAAAATTTAACAACAAATTATCAGTGTAACATTACCTTGAATTGCGCGAATAGAGGATTCTTCGTTCACACGGAGAAAAAAATATCAGAAAAATTAACGTGCAGTACCAGAAAATTTGCTGTAGAATACCAGAATTTTTCCTGGTGACTCCGAGAAAAATCTCTGTAGCGCGCCGCAAAAATTCGGGTGCGGGCATCTGATCTTTACCGGGTCCGTCATCATGAACCCATTTTCCCTGGCTAGCACAATGATTTTTCTGGTATTTTTTTCTCGGTGCCACAGAAAATCGGTGGTATCTAAACAGGTAAATTCCGAAATTCGTGCGCATGTTTCCCGTATAAATCAATAAATTGTTTTTTTCCAAACTCAAAATTCACCATTATGGAATCTTTGAGGATTGCTATGAGTAGAAAATTGAGCGGTTGGATCTTCTCTGCATAAACCATGCTGTCGGAAATATTCAAGCGATGGATTATTTTCCTGAAAATCGAATTTTAATTCAGCCCAGATCAATGAAACCTGAGTTACGTTACAGGAACAAATAAATACGAATGCAGAAAAAAAATCGTAGAGCTCACACGCAAGTTGTAGTGAAAAAGTCGAAAAGAACAACATAAAAAATAGTTTTTGAACCCCCCAACTCCACAAAAAATCCATGTCAATTCTCCAGAGAGATTTTCATATGACTTTTCCCATACGATTCATTACAAATTCGACGAAAATGAGAATTTCACTAGGGTTCTTACTTTGTATCGTGCTTTTGTTCCACCAAGCGTTCCATTTTGCCCCGGTTTCCTCTACAGTCTTTTCTGCAGCTCGAAAATTCAATCTTTTGACACTGTTGAGTAGATGTATAGGGTCGGTTCTGGATCAACGTTTCTGGGGCGAGCGCTGGAGACTTGTGGAAGAGGACCCTGCGAGTGGGTGGTGGGGTGGGATTAATTAATTCGCGGTTTAATTCGCGGTTTTGATTCGCGGTTTTAATTCGCGGATTTTACATTTCGTCGATTTTGGGTGCAAGAAGTATGGGAGAAGCCCCCGCGAGTGCGTGGTGGGATTAATCAAGTCACGGCTTGAATTCACGGTTTTCAGCCCCGATTTTAATTCGCGGTTTTCAGTCCCGATTTTGATCCACGGTTTTAATTCGCGCTTTGGTGGGATTAATTAATTTGCGGTTTTAATTCGCGGTTAGAATTCACGGTTAGAATTCGCGGTTTTAATTCGCGGTTTTAATTCGCGCTTTAATTCGCGGTTTTAATTCGTGGTTTTGATTCACGGTTTTAATTCGCGCTTTTAATCCGCGGCTTTAATTCGCGGTGCAAGTCGCGACTCCTAAACCTTTTAACATTTTAGAGATTGTACCTGAGATAAGAATGAGTCATCATCGCAAGGGTTAAGTGCAANTGAGTCATCACAGCAAGGGTCAAGTGCAAAAGGTCATAAATCATTTTTTTTTGTTCCTGGAAGAGAGAAAGTGTGACATTCCTCAAATTCCTGAGATAAGAAGAATGTCATCATCGAAAGGGTTAAGTGCAAAAGGTCATAAATCATTTTTTTTATACCTGAAAAGAGAAAGTGTGACATTCCTGAGATAAGAAGAATGAGTCATCACAGCAGAGATTAACGGTAATTCCAGGAAATGTTCAGATGACATGCAAGGTTGAGAAAAACTGTCACTTTTTTAAAGCAACCCCCTCTCCTGATTCTATTGAGAAAACTATGAAGAAGTGGGGGGAAGAATTATATAACACGCCAAGTTCAAGGGCACAGCATCAGTATTTTTCACCCTCCTCATGAAGAAGTACTTCATCCGACGACAGCAAGCTTTGAACAAAACTCGTGAGTTGAAACATAGACTTGAGCGTCTGCTGAAAGATATCGACCAATTGAAGAGAATCATTCAATTGAACAGTGACATTGAAGTGTTGTGCTCAGATCTCCAGAAGACCAACATCGTAAAACCAGAAGCATGAACTTTGAAAAATTCAACAGTGTCTCGAAGAGGGAGAATCTTCCTCTGAAGAAAATGGCAGAGTTGGAGCCAGAAAAAATCTACGCCATCACAGCCGTTCAGAAGGCAAAAACAAAATTCGGGGAAAGTGTGATTTTCCATTTGGATGGGGAGCATGCAGTCTTTGCGACAAAAAGAGCAGCCAATTATTTCAATACTGAACCGGAGGAATGGGAAAATTTCCAGATGCTTGTTTCGGAGCGTAAAATAGAGCTGAAATTCTTGGGTGGACCATACAACGATTTCATTCTAGGCCAGTTCTTAAAACCAACTAAGGAGGAGTAGAACGCTTTTTAGAGGACAAAGGAAAAAACAATATTTTAATTTAATTTTTTTTATTGATGAAATTTTTCAAAATTACAATGTATTAGTTTCTACGAAAATACATAAATATTATTTTAAAAAAACAGTTCTTTTTTAATGTTAAAATTCATGACATTCATCACAATCCCTTATCATCGGAGTCGGCCCATCAAACGTATCTCCTTCAGTAGTTTTATAATGCTCTGAACATCTTCTGCATCTTTTGATGTACCAATCATTTTTCATCATATCAGTCAACTTGCCCCAAGCCTGCTCAACATCGGATGCGGCGATTGAGCTTATGAATGAATGCGGGAGATATGCAATATCCTCACGATCCATTAAACTTAAATTTTTCAATTCATAATAAATGTCCAGGGATCGACCAACCGATCGTACAGTCTTTGTTCTCATCATCATCCAGTTTTTGAGTAGTTGCACATTTTTTACAGCACATGATCTTCCAAAATACCTATCCTTCCGATCATTAGGGGTTTATTGCGAACGGTATCGATTCGAGATAGATGAACCTTTTTGGGTCAACCTTCTCAAAAAAAAAAATCCCTACAACACCAATATCTGAGTTATACAGTTTGAAAAATCCATTAGTTGGGGAATTAGGGGTATATAGAGAACTCCAAAGTCCATCAAAAAATGTGTAAACCACCTCAATTTTCGAATCATAAAAGTTAAAAGGTTCATTAGATGAAAGGGTCATCGATTGGGAAATTGTCGGAGAGGCTTAATCCCTCTGGAAAAAATATGCACTCTACTCTGTTATCTGATCAGCAGATTTAAAAGCTATATGACTCCGAGGGAATATTCAGCAAGAGCAAAAAATGTGTGTGAAACTGTATGACCATTCTTATAAATCACGGGAATTCATCTGAAAAATCTCAAGAGCAGGCTAGGATATGATGTTGAAGACACCTTATCTTCTAACTCAGAAAAACTATTCGATCTTCCATGAATATTTCTTCTCTTTTATGACACCCTATTTTCCAGCTAGACAAGGGTTAAGAGGGTAAGAATAGGCCCAAGAAAAAGAAAGTATTTCAAGCTTAATTTTCTCTAGAGATAAGTGATCCTAAAAACACCTTTTCACAAAAAAATGATCCCGTCATCCGCGACAATCTCTGTAGATTTTTTTTCTACATGATTTATGACATCCTATTTTCTTGTATTCCAACTAGATAAGGGTTAAGAGGGTATGAGTAGCACCAAGAAAAAAAAGTGAAAATATTTCAGGCTTGAATTTCTCTCAATATAAGTGATTCTGAAAAAAGAAACCTTTTCACCAAAAATTATCTCGTCATTCGCGTAAATTTTTCCCCTGAGATGATTTATCATCCTCATCTCCAAACATTCCAGCTAGATAAGGTGTTAAGAGAGCGACAATGGGGGAAAAGTGAAATTTTTTCAGAAAAAAAATTATCTCAACTACCGCGAAAATTTTAGCCCCTATTTTTTTTTTTTTACCCCCACCCCCTCTGACCATTATCTAGACTATAAAACTGAAGTTTTTCCATGGTTTTTCATCAGTTCTTACGTAAGACTTACGAGTAACATCTCAGTTCTGTCACGATGAATTCTCTTGTGTGCAAGCAGTGGCTCAAGCGTTTGGAGGATGAGTATGAGGTCGTGAAGATAGAGCGAAGAACAGTGGAAATTCAACAAAGTCTCCATAACATCCGGGGTAAGACGCGAGAGGTCAAACAACTTTTGGAGGGGGGTGTATCTCAGGGTCAAAAATTGCGATTGACATATATGTTATCACGATTGAAAACATTCGAAGTTTCATTTAAAGCCTTGGAAACCGTTGGGAGGGGGTTGAGAGAGAATTTAACTGATAGAGTGCGATGGGAGGATATTCAAAGTGCATTTGAAGGACGCATGAGGACTGGTGTCATTATTAATTTGAAAAAACAAGATCTAATAAAATTTTTGAATGATGCCCGCCGAATGCTTTGTGTGCGACTTAAAAATGCTTTAAAAAGGGAAGGTGGTCTAAAAGTGAATGTAGTGTTATCGTGTAAATATGAAGTTAAAAAAAATGGAGAATTTTTGGAAGAAGAAAAATTTTTCAGCACAAAAAATGAGATTGTCTTGGTATCTACCGACCTCAACCAGTGGTTTGAAGAATTCATAAAAAATAAACTTTTAACCAAGGTGGATGAATTCCAAGAAAAGGATTCAGGATGGTCACTCCGAGAAGTTATCAATATGGATGTGAATATTAATAAATATAATCCTTTGCCTGGAGGTTCAAGTTTTGTTGAAGTACCCCGCTGGATTCAACTTCAAAAGGCTGTCATCAATGTTCCAAATGAAGACGACTCTTTCTGCTTTTTATGGTCTATCATGGCGGCTCGGTGCAATGTCAAACATAAAGAACGATCGAATTCTTATCCACCATTCGGTACAGAAATTAAAAATTTCGGTATGTTCAATTATCCTATGGCTATAAAGGATATACCAAAATTTGAAAAACTGAATGACATGTCGATAAATGTATATAATCGAATGTGATGAAGACACAGAGAAAGAATGGATCGTGCCTTTATATTTGAGCTCGCGACCCCCGACGACACTCCAAGGAGCTGAGAAACAATTCATCTATTGATGATTGAAAAAAAAGATAATCAACGGCCAACTGAAAAAATTTTTCATTACACATGGATTTCCAACCTCTCCAGATTACTCACCAGCCAGTTATCAAAGACTCAACATCGCACATGTATATGTGATAGATGCTTATGCCATTTCAAAATGGAGGAATCTTATGCAAAACACAGGATGGATTGCATATCCATAAACAAGTGTCGCATGATATTTCCCACAAATAATGACAAATATTTGAAGTTTAAAAATTTTAAGCATCAGCTTCGAGTTCCTTTCGTTGTATATGCCGATACAGAGTGTTTGTTGGAAAAAGTACCTCATGAAAATAATGACAATACTAAAATCTATCAAAAACATGTACCATATAGTGTAGCGTATTATGTAAAGTGTAACTATGATAACTCAAAGTCTGAACTGAGTGTTTATCGGGGGCGGGATCGTATTGAGTGGTTTATTGAACAATTACGTGATTTAGCTGTGAAAGTGGATACCGAACTGCAGCGCAATGAGCCCATGTATTTGACAGCAGATATGTGGAAGGATTTTAATTCAGCGAAAAATTGTTACATCTGTGGGGGTATTTTCACAGATAAAGCAGTGAAACACCGAGATCACTGTCATTTCACCGGAAAATATCGAGGCGCTGCTCATCCAGGCTGTAATTTAAACTACAAGGAGTCATGCACAATTCCCGTAGTTTTCCACAATTTATCTGGTTACGATTCTCACTTTTTTATTAAGGCTTTAGCCAAACAATTTGAGGGCGCAGTGAAATTACTCCCTATCAATAAAGAAAAATATATTTCTTTCACAAAATCAGTGGAAACGACAAAAGTTCACCTGCGATTTATTGACTCACTTCGATTCATGGCGAGCAGTATAGATAAATTATCATCATATTTATCTGATGATAAAAAAATCATTACTGCTAATTATTACACCAACTTGAACCAGTTTAAACTTGTCACACGCAAAGGAGTATTCCCATATGAGTATATGGATTCATGGGAAAAACTTGATGAAGGAAATTTACCCGGGAAAGAACATTTTTATTCTCAATTAAATGATGCTGACATATCTGACGAGGACTACAATCATGCTTGCAACATCTGGAGGAATTTTGACATCAAAACTCTGGGTGAATATTCCGATTTATATCTGAAGACTGATGTCTTATTGCTGGCTGATATCTTCGAAAATTTCCGAGAGAGTTGTTTTCAAGCATATAATTTAGATCCTCTCCACTATTATACTGCTCCCGGACTAGCTTTTGATGCCATGTTGAAGATGACGAAAGTAGAACTGGAGTTATTTCAAGACCCAGAGATGCTGCTTTTCATTGAAAAGGGTATTAGAGGAGGATTATCTCAATGCTCAAATAGATATGGCAAAGCAAATAATGAGTACATGGGGAATGACTATAATCCTGAGGATCCCAAGTCATACCTCATGTATTTTGATGTAAATAATTTATATGGAGCTGCCATGAGTCATTATTTACCACAAAAAGGATTCACTTGGGTGGAGAATTGGAATTCACTTGATATTGAAAATATTCCCAATGATTCAAGTGTTGGATACATTCTCGAGGTAGATCTCGAATATCCAGAAGAGTTACACATGAGTCATCGGGATTTACCGTTATGCCCTGAACACATTGTACCCCCCAACGGAGGATCAAAGTTACCAAAACTTCTCACCACTCTGAATTCAAAGAAGAATTATGTCATCCACCATGAAAATCTCAAGCAATACTTGAGTCTTGGTTTGAAGCTGACAAAAATTCATCGAGTATTGAAATTCAATCAGAGCGTCTGGTTAAAAAAATATATCGATCTCAACACTGAATACAGGAAAAATTCCCAGAATGAGTTTGAGAAAAATTTCTACAAACTCATGAATAATGCAGTGTTTGGAAAAACAATGGAGAATGTTCGGAAGCAAATGGATGTCAGGCTGGTGACCAAGTGGGAAGGCCGTTGGGGGGCTGAAGCCTGGATATCAAAGCCGAATTTTCATAGCAGTGTAATCTTTGACAAGGATTTAGTCATCATCCAAATGAACCGCACACGAGTCAAATTCAATAAACCGATTTACGTAGGTTTTAGCATTTTAGATATTTCAAAAACATATATTTATGACTTTCATTATAATTATATTAAGAATACTTTTAAGGAAAACGCTAAATTATTGTATACAGACACTGACAGTCTCATCTACCATTTTTATACTAATAATATTTATGATTCTATAAGGAATGATATACATAAATTTGATACGTCAGATTACCCTGAAAATAATGTATATAGCATCCCACTTGTAAATAAGAAAAAATTAGGGCTTATGAAAGACGAAAATAATGGTAGGATTATGACGGAATTTGTAGGTTTAAGATCGAAAATGTATTCGTTGAAAGTGTTTGGGGAAGAGCGAGAAAAATCTCGAGCGAAAGGGGTAAAAAGATCAGCCCTCAGAACCATCACTTTTGACGATTACAAGTTATGTTTAGAAAATCATCGAAATGTGTCAAGACCCCAAAATTCCATCAGATCTATGCAGCACAATGTATATACAATCAATCAAACAAAATTAGCATTAAGTTGGCATGATGATAAACGTGTCCTCATGCCAGGTACTCCGGATACCTTACCCTATGGGTTCAAGGGATAGTGTAAATATTGGGTGAAGGAGGAAAAAAATAAAATAATTTTTTTGTTGCAAAAAATAGCATTTTTATTTAAACAGATCATACATCAGATTCCCTCCATCTTATGATATTTATGGTGGAAAGTGGCGTTGTCCATGGAATGAAGGCTAATAATCCAAGGCATACCACCCCTAATCCTATTGACATTAAAGCAAATAGCATTCCGTGAAACTTGTGGTCTTGCGCATGACCATCACATTCATGTAAAATTTCTTCAAGTTGTACATAGTAATTGGGGAGATAATGGAAACATTTTCTTTTATATATTAGCGTTGTCACATTAAGATTCCATCCAAAAATTTCTTCGTCCGGTTTTTTTACATGTTCTTGAAATCCTGACATTGTTATTGATGATGTAGATGCTTGACATCTTTTTTTCAATTGAAGTATTCCCGCTCCGGAGACATTTATGGCGTTAATCCACTGACCCTCGCACCAAATATTCACTTTCTCGCTTTGGGGTACGGAATAAAGCCAGCCTTTTTGGGTTTTTTTCCAATGAGAATTATAAATTGAGCTGACCTTGATGGGGCAATTACCAAAAAGTGATGCTAATGAGTTATCTTTTTCGAAAATCATCGCCTCGCAAATTGGATGGGTGTTGATGTCATAAAATGGATACTTAGGTTCACAAATAAAGCGATAATCATCGGTAATCCCACAGTGTGCGAGATCCTCAGCGTGTGCCAAAGTATAAAGGTCTTGGCCGAGTAGCAGGTAGTCAGCCCGTGGTTGAATGTACGCCGACCCACGTTTATGACCGAACAATTGAAGCGCTGGGAGGGGATACATTTTGAAAAATTGGTAGACTGAGGAGGTAACTAATGGGATCTTAAGAATGATAATTAATTCCCCTTCATGAAACCCTATTTTTGTTTTCGAAATTTTCAGTAATTCATCAGGGGGGAGGGTCATAGAGGCATCTCGATTAACTGTTGAAAAATAATTTATTGGACTTTGAAGTTCTTCAAGAGTGAATAATTCAGGGTGCACGACACCCGTTTCGGCTAAATGCACTATATCGATAATTGTTTTCAGGGTAGAAATATAATTGTCCAACTCCTCCTCTAAAGTTTCAGTCCAATCGCGTATTTTATTTAACATTCGTTGATATCCAGCACTGTTAAAAGTTTCATTTTTCATTAGATCCTCAATTAATCGAGCCTCGGTCTCAACATCCCGAAGGCTTATTGTACTCTGATTCTCCAATGCTTTAATTGTATCAAAAAAANATATCCAATTTACTTTGTGACATTTTTAGGCTCACTCGGTATTTTTTCCACTAATCTCATTAATCTGCCAATTCGCTTATTAATATCTGCGAATTTTCGTTTCGTTTCAATTTGCAATTCTGTGATTCTTATGTTCAGAGTCTCCAATGTTACAGCATCGTGCGGGTCCACTGGTGGGGCAACATTACTCAATCTTTTATCACGCAGGTCATAATTACCCTCTGCAGTGAGTTGATATCCAACTCCGGGTGGACCTCGACTTTAGGAACCACTATCGAATATTAAGTGACGACCGAACACATCAACACTCATTTCGCAAATGATAACGATTGATAATGTGCATAGTCTAATATATAATTGAAGCCTCTCGAAGTTCTTCGATAATTGAAATAA
>NW_021680588.1:123342-125243 GCF_001412515.2 Diachasma alloeum
CCCATACAAAAATATGCCTTAATGTTATTTTGTTTCTCGCAAGCAACATCATCGAAAATAAACAGTGAATTCTCATTCGCCTTATCCACCGCCACCACCTCTTCATTATCTGAGAATGGAAAATAATTCAAGTCATTCAGAGGTTCCAGTAAATTTTGTAAAAATTGATATTTCGGTTGATTGAGAGACTTTGAATATACATAAATATTCGAAAATCTCAAGCCATTGGGATGAATTATGAGACTCAGTAAAGCATTAGTTTTCCCACAATTTGATGGGCCACAGAAAACAGCGCGAATAGTATTTGGTAACAGTGAACCATGACGTTTTGGTTGATTAATATCTTTCACAGTCACTGAATCAAAGTTAATGACTGGTAAACTGCTGGGATGTGTACTGAACTCCATCTTTATGTCAACTGAAGAGAAAACCTATAAATTGAGGGTTTTATAGCAAAATCGCTCAGTTCCATTACAGACATGATTGTGCACAGTACTCGCAAGAAGGGTAAAGGTTTAATGAATAAAATAATTAACAAACTCCCCGTCGAATTGCATCTGCCAGGTTATCAGTATTGTGGGCCAGGTACCAAGTTAGGGAAAAGATTAGCTCGTGGAGATCCTGGGATCAATCCTCTCGACTCAGCCTGTAAGGTTCATGACATTGCATATTCGAAAAATCGTGAAAACATTGCAGTGCGACACGAGGCTGATCAGGTGCTTGCAGAAAAAGCTTGGCGACGTGTTTCAGCCCCAGACGCTACTCTAGGAGAAAAAGCGGCAGCTTTATTTGTAACAAACGTGATGAAGGCCAAAACGAAATTAGGTATGGGTGTAAGAAAATCAGGTTCGAGAGTGAGCAAATCAAGTTTAGGCGTGAGAAAATCAAGTTCGAGAGTGAAGAAATCAAGTTTAAGTGTGAGGAAATCAAGTTTGGGGGTGAAGAAATCAGGCACGGGTGTAAAGAAATCAGGTTTAGGGGTGAAGAGGAGGGGGAAGTCCAAGAAAAAGGTTACATTTGGGGCGATCCTTCGAGCTGCTAAAAAGTCGATTAAATTAAATAATGAATCAGCTGATGCTATCAAAACGGCTCTTAGTGGTGCTAGAGTAGCCGTAAAGCAGAATGGAGGGAGAGGTCGGGTTAGTATTCCCCGAGTGATACCTGTCCCTTCGAGAGTTGGGGGAATTTTACCTTTTCTCGTACTGCTATTTGCAGGTTTAAGCGCCACGGGGGCTTTAGCTGGTGGGGCAGCCGGAATTGCTAAAGCTGTAAATAGTGCCAAAGATGTCAAACAACAACTCGCAGAGAATAAGAGGCATAATGAAACAATGGAGGCTATCGCGCTCGGTCGAGGCTTACATCTCAAACCCTATAAGAAAGGCATGGGCTTATACCTGAAGCCAAAAAACTATTAATGAAGCTACCACGCAGGGCACTAACAGACGGAGATCTCAAAAAATATGCACAACTCATGAAAATTCTGCATTTTCGCGGTGTTTTCATGCGTAATGGATTACCGAAAAATGGACCATTGAAAAATGAATCAGCCATTATTAATTTGGACGATAAAGAAGGTCCTGGGACTCATTGGGTTGCATGTAGAAAAATAGGGAATGATGTTACCTATTTCGATAGTTTTGGGAACCTACAACCTCCAACAGAACTTTTCAATTACCTTGGAGTTGGTAGCATAAAATGTAATCACGAGCGTTTTCGGGACTGGAATACATATAATTGCGAACATTTATGTTTAGCCTTTCTCATTGGACGCTTATATCAGGAGGAGTATTGATGATTTTTCTATCAGTTGATATCGAGAAATCATGAGCGATTCATTAACGTTGACAGTCACATGAACATCGTCAGTATTGGAAGTACAATATTTTCCACCAATTGAACTT